>NW_013952802.1:154065-165629 GCF_001266775.1 Austrofundulus limnaeus
TGGACCTGATGGATAGCCCCTCATCAGAGCTAAACAACCAAAGAAATCTGAAGCTCCTATGTTTAATAGTTTTTGAGCTATAGCCATTTTTGTATGTCCAGATACCACTTTTTCAGATAAATTGGGGGTCTGAGGGGTGGGGGGCACTGCTTGGTGGGCCTGATGGATAGAGCTTCATCAGAGCTAAAACAACAAAAGAAATCTGAAGCTTCTATGTTGAACAATTTCTGAGTTATAAGTGATTTTGCATGTCCTGACACCCCCCACTTTGAAAGGAGCCCCCTCCTCAAATATGGGGTCTATCGTAAAACCGTTGGCTGGCGCAGTGTAGGTCAGACTCATCTACAGCCTTGCCAAATTTCATGTTGATCGGTGCAACCGTTTTTGTGGTATGGTTGACCAAAAATCACTGAAAAAAAAAAGCAGTACGAAAACAATATGACTCCCACTTACGCTTCACGTGTGGGGGTCATAATTATTTGGAGCAGAGAAACACTGACTCTGGTCACAAGAACTACGCACCAACAAACAGAGGTTAGTGAGTACAATTCACAGACAAGAAGAGGAACAGAGACAGATTAAATACCCAAGCAACTAACCAGCGAAAGCAGGCATGCCTGGGTAGAGGGACAGAATACAGGCGAAACCAATACAAAAGGAGGACAGATTGAAGAGGCACAAGAACCAGAGTTAAGAAGAAAAACACTGATAACAGTTACACACTGTGGCAGAGGTTAGTATATGAAATCTAGAGGATTTGTTTGTTTGTTGGATTCTGTGCTCAGGGGATGTTGTCCAGGTCAGAGAGAAGAAAGTTGCTGTGTGGTGGAGAGCAGGTAGGTTGGGAGTGGGTGGCTGGGTCAGGGTCATCTTGTTTGTTCCTTTGTTGCAGGAGGAGCAGAACTGAAGAGAATTTCTAAAAAGGTAAGTTAGGAGACAGGTAATCCAAGAAACACTGGAGGATCTGTGGAGCATAAGGTAAATTGGAACTTTTAATTCTCAAGGGAAGTACAAGAGGTTGTCTGTTAATCACCATTTGGCAACTAACGGTCCAACAAAGCAGAAGTGACTCAGCTTTATGAAGGGTGGATAATCAGTTGTCATTGGGAACAGCTGGACTCAACCAGCTCCGACTGCTCACAGCAGCTGCAGGAACACAAGCAACAGACAGAGGGCAGTTAGCTCTCAGTCTCACTTACTACACTCAATTGTAGATCAATATGTGTGAAACTGGCTGAAGTATATCTGTTTCTCAGCCATTTTCCTAGATTTATGTACCATAAATGTGTTCACATGAACGAAACAGTCCACTTTGATCCTGACTACACTGTGCTAGCTGTTAGCTCAGGGATGGGCAATTGTGGCACTAAAAGGCTGCTATCCTATACTTGTTTCTTTGCTCCAACACACCTTATTCAGTGCAGAAGCTTGGGAATCATTTATTCAATCAAATCAGGTGTCATTGAGCAGAGGAACAAAAAAATAAAAACAACTAGCAGGTTAGCGGTCCTCGAGGACCAGGATTGTTTACCTGTTGCAGGGTTAGCTCATCAGTTCAGTCAGAATTCACCTTTGTTTCTCCACAGTGAGACTTTATCAGGTAAGATATTTATTGTTCAGAATTTTTGCAATAAATCCCACATCAAAAGAGCTGAACTAACATCCCAAACCAAGCTTTAATGGTTTGAAAATATACAAAATTTTCACTTTTTCACCGTTGTTTTATCCTGTAAGAGTCTTCTTGTTCTGAATCAAAAACCGAGAACTGACATGAAGAAAAAGAACTACACGCTAACTTGAAACTCCCCCTCAGGCAAGAATAAGAGATTAACTAGCTCACCATATATCCCTCTGTCTACAATTCTGTTGCTCATTATGCGTCACGTCCCACAACTGGACCTCATCATTTTCTGTAATTGCCTTCACTGGCCACATTCCCATTTGGCCCATTTTGTTCAATTCAGCTGAGAAATTAAGGCATTCCTTTAGCAACCCTGACTTGTCCCAGGTCTTGTCATTTGACTGACAGCCCATTAGCAGCCAATTGATTGGTTGAATCTTGGCTTGTGCAATGCGGCCTAATTAGGACCAAGTCCCACCTCTCTGAATGTCAATTGAGACCCTTTTGGGAGCACAAATAAAAAGAAATTAGGCCTTTCTAATTCTGTAGCGCACTGTTTTCTGTGGCCCTGCAGATTACTTTACTTTTAAGATGCACAACTAAAAACACAACCATCTAACAAACATCTTGTAATATACACATATTAATCAGCTCTGTCAAATAATCCAACTAGGAAAGTACACACCTGGGTATCACACACATACACACACGCTCACACACATACATATATATTCATTAAAATCTGTCCTCAGGAGCTGATTAACACATTCACCTCCCTCATCAGAACAAACCCTCACTGTCTCAAAGGGAGTTTATAAAGGGGACAGACACACACGTGTAAGAACACAGCATTTTAAAACGCTTGGCTTTGTTGTGAATAAATGTACTTTATCACATTTATACACTAATGTTTATATTGTAAGCCTTGACTTGAGTACATTCAAAATTAAATTTTCCAATGGTGATTTCATTTATTAACCAAAAAAAAAAATACTATCCCAACCAATCTGCCTAGATATGAAAAAGTAATTGTCCCCTGAACCTAATAACTGGTTGTGATAACCTTGTCAGGAACAAATGCAATCAGGCGTTTCCAATAACCTCCAATGAGCCTTTCATATGGATATGGAGAAATGTTGCTGCTGTGCTTCCGATAGTTATGTTGCTACAGAACCCAAGTGTGCTTGAGCCTAAGGTCATGAACTGATGACCAGATGTTCTCCTTCAGGACTTTCTGTTAGAGAGTAAATTTAATTGGTCCATCAGTTATAGCAAATATTCCTGTTGGAGTAATTTTGGTCAGCTGGCTACTCCTGGGAAGGTTCACCACTGTTCCATTTTACTCTCCATTAACTGACAATGGCTTTATTTTCACACAGCAAGATTATTGGGGCAATCTTTGGCACGATTTTGCCCTTCTGACAATCTTAAGGGTGCTCTGATTATCATGACGGCTCTAAAGATAATCTTATGAGATATTCCTGCTGTGTGTGGTGAGTCAAGAGTGGTCTAGTCGGCTCAGAAGGACGTTAGGGCCACTCCAATCTCAATTCGGGGATATTCAACATGTTGAATTGGCTTGGCCCAATATCCAAGCATGTGAAATGTTCCCTGTGGACAAACGAACACAGAGCCTGTTGAATGTGATGTTTAGCCATTCAGAAAGTGAGGTGACGAAAAGGGAATCCAAAATACAGAAGGCAAAACCATGGTGCACCACAAAGTCCGGTGGATTTTGCAGTCATCCTTTAGTTTTGTTTTTTCTCTGTTAAAATAGTCCTCAAACTATAATCATTGCTTCTTCATTGTCTGCCATGATTATTTACTCGTGTTTTCTAATCGAACTCATGTTCGATTGTGAGATTTCCCGTCGGACATCTGAATGTTCATGAGTGAAATCTGTTCATGTGTTGTTTGAAAGTGGACTGTCGGCTGTGGGGAAAGATGGAACGTGAGGTGGAGATAACAGCGTCTGCAGTGCAGAGGAGCAGGGAAGGAGGATGGGGACAGGTGAACTTACTGTATTTTTGCTTGTTTCAAGTGGTAGAGCAGGTTGGGAGATGGTTATATAACTATTGTTGTTTGTATGTCCTACAGACTGAGATGTAAAATAAATTTGAAGCTGAGTTTTTGAAAATATCTGTGAAATTTGAAAAATCCACCAGATTGGCCTGTACATCTGTTTACCTGCAAAATGGTGGAATATACATGTTTTTATGGACAGCCGTACAACTTGACATGCATGGGTCTGGGACCAATCAGGTTTCGGTGTGGCTACTAAGTTTGATCCGTTAGGTGGTGTGATTCATTTTTTACACAAGATTAGGTTGGTTTGGACATTTTTTTAAACTTTTAATAAATCAAATTATCATTCAATAAAACTGCATTTAAAAAAATCAGCTCATCCTTTTCTGGTTATAAAGTTTGTTTGCTAATTTAAAACCTACAAGTGTGTACAAAACAAAATAAAAACAGAAGAAACCTGCAAGTAGGCAACCCCTTTTTCACAGCACTCTATGTTTCTGGCCACTTTTCCAAGCAGCAGCTGATGCCTGCAGCGATTCTGGAGACTTGTTTGGGTTAATCAGAGGAGCTCTCCACCACAGATGGACCTTCACTGAATCTACTGCTGTCCCTCCATTTGTCATCTTGCCTTCTAGTCCCTATTCATAAACCACAACAATGTATTCCTCTCAGAATTTACCTTGACAGTTTGGACTTTAATGGGTCTGGGGAATTCAATCCTGAAAATGGACCTAGTTTTGTGGTTGCAGCAGGGCTTTGCTTCTTTTCTTCTTCTTTTTTGTTTTCATTTTCTATTGCAGGCCAAATGCTAATGAGATTTATTGCTGCTGATGCTTTTGTTATGAAAAATTGGAGGCAGTGTAGATTATCAGGCTGGCTTAGCATAAGATTTATTTGCTTGAAAGCAAGGCAGATCAGTCAAACCTCAAACATTACCTCACTGCATTTCTTTTCTGGAATGTTGCTCGCATTGTTTGTTTCTGTAATGAGCTTGTGTGTGTGTCCTAATAAGGGTAGAAAAATGAACTTGCATGTGTGTTTCTCTGTAATGTTAGTAATATATCTTATGAACCAGAAGATGGAATTTTAAATAAACTCCCAGAAAGTAATCATTGGATGTATATCTAGAATAATTACCTGTTGGAATCACCACAATTCAAAATGACCACCTCAGCTTAGTAAAAATGACCTAAAGTAAAATGAGTCAGTTTTACAGAAGTGGAGCTACGATTTGGTCTGCTTGTAGCCGAGAGTCACAACACATACTCAGTGTTACATGTTGTACAAACATGCTTAAAACTTTAGTATTAGCTTTTGGTGTTGGTCAACTTTGTGTTTATGGTGCAATTTGTGATATTCTGAATTCGAAGAGTTTTATTTAGGTATATTTCTGAATAATAAATATCTTCATAATTTCCAGCAGGGTTTTTAGTTTTTACCTATCAGTGTTTTTGCCACCTGTTCAGCCGGGCAGGTTTAGTTTTTTTTTTTTTTTCCTACTGCCATAGTTTTCTCCTCAGCTCCCGGTTGCCCTGACTCACACACCTGTTGTAACTTGTTAATCCTTCCTTTCAGCAAATATAAGATTCTGTTTGTTAGGTATTAAAGTAAGTATGTAAGTATCTAGTTTATTTTGTATGTGTACCTGTTTTTTGTTACCTTTTGTAGGGTATATTCTGGTATGAACACCTTGTTTGGGCCAGTAGTCCCTTAGCACAGTGGTTCCCAAACTTTTTGACTTCTGACCCACAAAATGTCCATGGCAAAAACTTGTGACCCCAAATATTACTGGTCTGAGTACATGAACTTTGTTAATAACCCTAAAAACACAGGCTTTTTGACAATCTAAACAGCTTATCCACAAATATAAATACTTATTTTTACTTAATTTTGTGTTTTGTAATAGTTATAGGGAAAATATTACATCAGCAATTATTTTATTACCCTTTAAATTGATTTCTGGAGATTATCCAAGGTGCTTCATGACCCATAATTGGGTCCCAAGCCCAACTTTGGGAACCAAAGTGCACTGGTTCCCAAACTTTTCAGCTTTTGACCAACAAAGTACAAAACAGTAGCAGAGACCTGTGCCCCCAACTATTTTTGGATGATAAACATTTGTATCAGGTCAACAAAACATGGGCATAGTAACAATATTTTTATACTACATTTATCCATTTTAAATACACTAACCTCATTCATTTGTAACAACTAAGGCAAAAATGTCATTAATTCAGAAAATCTTTTCAGGACCCCACCTTGATGTTTCGGGACCCCACTTTGGGTCCCGACCCCAACTTTGGGAAACACTGCCTTAGCAGACCAAAGGTAGAATGCCATTGGTGGATTAGGGGTTTGGTTTAATAATGTGTGAATTGAGGAGGGGTTTAAATGTCAGGATTACAGATATTAAATGGGGGTATTATAAAAAATCGTCTTTTTTGAGCTGTATATTATGTTATAATGTCATTCCCTTACCAAAACATGTTTGTAATCTCCTGTGGTAGCCATGTGAAGATGCTAAAACACTTGTTCATACAAAGAGCTTCCCGCTTACCCAAAGCTCCTCCCTGGAGCTCAGTCCCCAGCCCAGCTCCTCCCCCACAGAGCACATGTGCCTCCCCACACAGCTCCGCCACTAGTGGCAGCAACAATTAGCACCTAACATCTAATAATAATAAATAATAATGAATTTAATTTGTACCGCCCTTTTCATTAACAAAAATCTCAAAGTGCTACAGAAGAAGAAAAAAATACTCTGTTAAAAGTAATTAAAACCAATGGTAAAATCATGCAGAGGAATAAGCTTGATTAAAAAGAAAAGTCTCCAAGCTTTTTAAAAGTCATCCAATGACTGCAGTGCTCTCAGGTAGTCAGGGAGGGAGTTCCAGAGGTGGGGGGGGGGGCAGCCACACAAAGTTCTCGATCTCCTATGGTCCTTAATTTAGCCCGTGGAAGGTGAAGGAGGTTACTGTTCTGTGATCGGAGGGAACGGATGGATGAATATGAAACAATAAGGTCCTTCAGATAATCTGGTGCAGTTCTGTTTAAACATTGATGGGTAATGAGAGCAGTCTTGTATTGAATTCTGTAGGTGACAGGAAGCCAGTGGAGGTTATGGAGAATGGGTGTAATGTGTTCAGATTTACAAGATCTCAATAAAATCCTGGCAGCACTGTTTTGAATGTATTGAAGTTTCTGAAGGTTTTTGCCAGGGATTCCGATAAATAGAGAGTTACAATAGTCGAGTCTGGAGGGGACAAAGGCATGGACGAGTTTCTCTGCATCAGCAAAAGTGAGAGACGGGTGAAGTTTGGAGATATTACGGAGATGGAAAAAACAGGTTTTAAACAGATGCTTGATGCGATTTTCAAATGTAAGATGAGAGTCCATTCTCACCCCAAGGTTAATAACAGAGGTGGAGAGGGGGATGTCTTGACCAGAGAAGGATATAGCTGTTAATAGTTGAAGTTTGAACCTGATGAGGGGTGCCGATCAATATGGCCTCTGTTTTGGAGCAGTTTAATTGAAGAAAGTTCTGGTTCATCCATGGCCTTATCTCCTCCAGGCAGGTAGTGAGGGCAGTGAGTGAAGATGGAGATGACAGTAGTGATGATGATGCTCCAGTCCTGATGTACAGCTGTGTATCATCAGCATAACAGTGAAAAGAAATGTGATGATTAATGATTTGACCTAAAGGAAGCATGTAAAGGTAAAATAGCAGGGGCCCAAGAACTGACCCTTGAGGGGCCCCACAGGTGACACAGACAGTCTGGGATATCTGGTGGAACTGCACGTCTATTAAGCTTGTGACTACTTCTCAGTCCAGTTCTTTTTGGATTAAAAAAGGCCTTCATCAAGAAAATGTGTTTTTGGATGCCAAGGAGGCTACTCTCTTACAGCGCTCCTACCAAAGGTCGTAAAAGGCATCAAGCATTGTTGTGAAGACATGCTGAAGTGGGAGTGTCAGAAATGGTAGGCGGCTCTTAAAGAGACAGAGGCCAATTTCAAGGTGTTTAGGTAGACTATGATGAAAAGTCAAATCTATTTTTCACAAATACGTACATTTTCATACCAAGTAAAGGTGACCTAGTTGACGGTAGTACAGAACTGAACTATGTACCTGCACAATACATAATTCTCCCACACTTTAAGCTAAAATTTGGTGTGGTAGTAGCTGAGAGTCATATTCGTCATGTGTTCAGACATCCCACAATATCATGAGCTCACTCAAAACGTCATTTACAAGGTTTCACCAAAATGTCGACAGCTCTAAATGTTTTTTTATATTTTAGCTCAAAAAGTCTAGTGTGAAATGCACTGGGTGATATGCATTCCTTCAATGAATGTTAGACTTTTAAATAAATAAATTCAACCCTATTTTTAGCCACTTTTATGCCTTAATTATCTTGAACTTGAAAACTGTGAACCATAACTGAATGAATTGTGTTTCAGCACACACATACACAGATGTGGGCAATAACATTATCCCCACTTCACTTTCAGCAGTTTGTGATAAATGTTGAATTGTTAAATCACTCTGGTGTGAAATAATTTAACCACATAATTGCATTTCTTTGTTACATGTGTTGTGTCTGTGTTGACTCTGCATGGCTTAAATAATTACAGTCAGTCTGGCTCAAGGTGAAGTCTCAGGGCAGAAATGAATGAAAGAAATGCAGAAAGTACAGTTTTTTGGATTTACTGAAACTGTTTTCACTGTTCATACACAGAGGTATAAAACGATTCTTCTGTGCTGTACCATCACTTTAATCATATAAAAAAGCCACAACTGGATTTGTTCAATTGTCAAATTGAACAACTGAGACTGAATCGTGTCCTAACCTCTTTAAAATAGCTTTACTTTGAATTGTGTAAAAGGCTTTTACTCACTAATAGTTTTGTGTATTTTTATGTCAATGATGCTACTAAATGGAAATTTTGTGAATCATGTATCAAAAATGTTTTTTTAAATTCTGCTGGTATGTCTGTCAGTGAAGGATTTAAACAGCCTGAACAGTATTGTAAACTTGTGTTCTGCAGAGGGACCCTGGCTCTAACAACAATCAGATGACTGGGAAAGAAAGGAGTTCTCTCAGTCAACCAAGACCAGTTTTGCTCCAGAGAATACTTCATCATTTTTCAAGTCAATGTACATTCTGCCCAGGATCAGAATGAATCATTAGCCCAAGTCTTTTATTTCCTCTGACAGTAGGATGCTAACCCTGGACCGTACTAATTTGAACATTTTCTTTGAGTAGGTACAGTTAGATGCAAACAGACATCATTTCTCTTATCAAATCTGAGGAGTTTCTGGCAAACCATCTGGCAGCAGAGGTAGTGAAAGCAATGCCCAGGGAAGGTGGGGTGCTGTTGACTGGTTGAATACTTCTTGAACCTTCTCAATCCCACCAGCATGTCTTCTATGGAGGAAGCTGAGTCTGCAGACTTCTGGGTTGGTCCGTCCATAACTGCAGGTGACCTCGCCAAGGTAGTTAAAAAGTTCCATGGTGGCAGGGCTCCGGGGGTGGACGAGATCTGCTCTGACTTCCTTAAAGGGGTCCTATTATGCTAAATTCACTTTTTAAAGGTTTTTTTACTCAACTTTAAGTATGTACTTCTAAAACAGTCCTAGGACCAAAAAATGCACCCAGGGGCATATTTACTGTAAGTAAATGTATTTTTAATGTGTATTAACGACAAGTTTTATACTTCCGTCATTTTGTGCTGTCACAAGTCGTACGACAACACACCAGAACCTGTGTTCAGCGCCTTACCTAGCAACCCCTGGGTGAGACTCCACCTCCTCAGTATAAAAGGCCTTCACGGTTGTTGTTGTGTAATGTGCAGCTCAGTTCACAATAAACATCCAATAGGGCAATGGGTAGAGTGTTGGACCAGAGAGTGGGAGACTAGGGTTCAAAACTGGCATTGACACTATTTAATTATTTATTTTCATTCATTATAAACACATTTTCTTATGTACCTCTATTGTTTAGCTAATTAAAGCTTTGTTAAATCCTATTTGTTCGAGTTTCTGAGGTATTTTGACCGCTGCTGCTCCCTGCTCTGGTAACAGCATGCAGAGTGAGCRCAGAGCAGAGGAGGGAGAGAAAAAAAAAAGCTGCGACCAGACTCTGCCTCTTGGTCTAACATGGTAGTACAACGGAGCTTTTGCTATTACTAGCCATGCTAACGTAAACGCTGGCTTTGGAGGGCGGAGTTAATGTCAACAGATTTTTGGAGGGCGTTACCAACAGAGCTCATTAACATAAASAGCTCTTCTGAACGGAAGTCAGAGCAGGCAGAACTAGAAAATGGGAAATTTTATTATCTGAGAATTATTTTGTGCAATAAATTGAATGAACATGGTCTGGATAGCTCAAGGACATACCATAAAAATTTCTAGGACCCATAATTGGTCTCCTTTAAGGCTCTGGATGTTGCGGGGTTGTCTTAGTTGACATGACTTTGCAACAGCGTGTGGACATCAGCTGCAGGGTGGATTGCTCTCTCTGAGTTTGGGGTAAGGTTCTGCCTCCAGTGAAGGAGTTCAAGTATCTTGGGTTTGTTCACGAGCGAGGGAAGAATGGAGTGTGAGACTGATAGACAGATCGGTGTGGCTTACACAGTGCTGTGGACTCTGTACCGGTCTGTTGTGGTGAAGAGGGAGCTGAGCTGAACTCAAAGCTGACTCAGAGTAGAGCCACAGCTCCTCCACATCAAAAAGAACCAGCTGAGGTGGTTTGGGCATCTGGTAAGGATGCCTCCTGGACACCTCCATAGGGAGATGCTTCAGGCATGTTCGACTAGGTCAGGGGTCTGCAACCTTTATGATCAAAAGAGCCATGTCTGCTACTTGGCTCACTAATCAAATGTGTTCAGAGCCGTAAAACAAGCTACGACTATGATTTTCAACTAGTGGGTTGTGGGCCTTTTCAGGAACCTCTATGGCCAGTAAAGGTGACATTAAAAAACTAAAGAATCTATTGTGAAATTTATTATGTATTATTATTTTGCACATCAGGACAAATGAAAAGACCATAATCATGTAAACAATAAAAATGCTGTATATAGTTTTTACTGAATCTCATAAAAACTAGTACAACTGAACTATTCAGGCATTTATTTTTCCAGTTCTTATTTTTTATGTAGTTTTCCAATTCTTTAAAAGTATTTCTGACGGATTTCAGAGAAAGATCATAGAAGGTAGTTGAATTATTTAAGTAAAAAACAGGCTAGCATGAGCTAACATGTTTAACTTTTTGTATTAGAATTAATCACATATTTGCATACAAATGGATTTCTGTTGAGAGTATAAAAAACAATAAATATACTGTATATGTTTTCTGTTATGTTTGGTCACATTTTCAAAGAGCCACATGTGGCCCCAGAACCGCAGGTTGCAGACCCCTGGACTAGGTGGAGACCCCGAGGAAGACATCTCTTGGCTGGCCTGGGAACCCATTTGAATCCTCCCAGAAGAGGTGGCAGGGGAAAGAGATGTCTGGGTCTCCCTGCTGAGGCTGCTGTCCTCATGAACCAACTCTGGAATAAGAGGTAGAGGATGGATGGATGGATGGATGGATGGATGGATGGATGGATGGATGGATGGACGGATGGATGGATGGAAAGACTTGTTGATGATGTGTGTAAATGAATGTAAACTATGAAGCAACAAAGAGTTTAAATATTGAAGTTAAGAAAGTTGTCTGACTTTGACTTAGTGCTGGGTGGGATAACATTTTGTACTGAATACCAGTTTTTATTTTTGTTATGATATGAATTTTTTGAATACCAGACATTCCGGTTTAAATAGCGGAACATTTCGTCGTGGCCGCCAGTGAACTGTTGTTTCCCGGGGGACATTTTTCCTTGTTGCACCGCTATGTGCGTTAGCATGGGCTGTGTCCAAAAC
>NW_013952802.1:169109-171981 GCF_001266775.1 Austrofundulus limnaeus
ACTTTTCCCTGTGCCATTCCACATTATTACAAATAACTTCATTTCTGGACATTTATGGTTTGATTTCTTTGTATGTATGGATCACTTGGGTTGTTACCGTCAACTGGTGAAAATTTCATGTCATTAGCACCTCTAGTAATATATTTACTAAGAAAAATGTTGACGTGTTCAATACTTATTTTACCCGCTGTATGAGTGGTACTAAGAAACATAGACTGAGAGAGTAAAAAGGTAAGTGTCTGTTTATTTACAGGTGAATGTCCAGGTTCTAATAGAAATCCAGAGAAGTTGCCACTTCAGAAGGAGACTAAATCCAAAGACAGGTGAGTGTTCTGACAGAGTGGCCAGGTTCATCAACAATCATTTAGTTTCCAAAGATCCAAATGGTTACTTGGGGCGGACGAAGCAGTTTTTCAAACAACGAATTCCAGGTTCAAAAACAAGCACAACATTGAGAGTGAAAACAACAAAGGTAAGTACAAAAAGTTCTTAGTTTAGGCAACACTATAGTTGACTAAGACACTACCAAAAACGAGATGCACCAGCGAAGAACAGACTTCCAAGCAGCTCTCTTAAAGACCAGGAAGTCATCAGGGGATTTACCCACAGGTAGAGTAATTGCCAAAAGGAACCATTCAGAAGAACGCAGTAAACAACAACATCAAAAATCACTACTCTTAAGCCAAAATATAAATAGCCATAACTCAGTAAATTTTAAAGATGTTGGGCTAAGTTTTGATGTAGGCTTATCTGAGAGTCCTTTAACACCTACTTCAAATGATCCATCCTACCATCACTCGTGAACAAGACACCCAGATACTTAAACTCGTCCACTTGAGGCAGAGACTACCTCAACCTGGAGGGGGCATTCTACCCTTTTCCGGTTGAGAACCATGGCCTCAGCTTAGAGGAACTGATTTTCATCCTGGCCACTTTGCACTCGGCTGCGAACCGCCGCAATGCATGCTGAAGGTCTTAGACTGAAGAAGCCAACAGAACAACATAATCTGCATACAGCAGAGGTGAGACCCTGTGGTCCCCAAACCAGACAGCCTCCTCTCCATGACTGCACCTTGAGATCCTGTCCATAAACACTACAAACAGGATCGGAGACAAGGGACAGCCCTGGTGGAGTCCAACACGCACTGAGAACAAGCTCAACTTTGTGCCAAGAATGCGAATGCAGCTCCTGCTCTGGTTATATAGGGACTGGATCGCTCTTAGTAGCAACCCATACACTCCATGCTCCCGCAGCACCCCCAACAGAATTCCCCGAGGAACATGGTCATAAGCCTTCTCCAAGTCAACAAAACACGTTGACCAGAGAGGCAAACTCCAATGACCCCCCCTTGGCAACTCTGTAAGGGTAAAGATCTGGTCCACTGTTCCACGCCCAGGACAAAAGTCACACTGCTCCTCTTGAATCCAAGGTTTGACAATCAGAAGCTCCCTTCGAACACCCTGGAGTAAACTTTCCCGGGGAGAGCGAGAAGTGTGATCCCACAATAGTTAGAACACAGTCGCCAATCCCCTTTTTTAAAAATAGGAATCACCACCCCGGTCTGCCACTCCACAGGAGTTGTCCCAGTCCTCCATGCGATGTTGAAGAGACGTGTCAACCAATGACAGCCCCACAACATCCAGAGCCTTCAGCATCTCGGGGTGAATCTCATCCACCCCTGGTTCCCTGCCACCAAGGAGCTTTTTGAATACCTCGGTGACCTATGCCATGGTAATTGACTTGTCTTCCCCCGAGTCTTCAGACTCTGCCTCCTCAAAGGTGGACATGGAGGGTGGATTCAGGAGATCCTCGAAGTGTTCCTTCCACCACCCAACTATATCTTCAGTCCTGGTCATCACTTCCCCACTCAAGCCAAGTACAGCCTGGGACAAGGAACGCTTTCCTTTTCTGAGTCGTTGAACCATTTGCCAGAACCTCCTCAAGGCCAACTGAAAGTCCTTCTCCATGGCCTCCCTAAATTCCTCTCATGCCCATATTTTGCATCCACAACTACAGAAGCTGAAACCCTCTTTGCCACCCTGTACCTGTCAGCTGCTTCAGGAGTCCTCCAGGAAAGCAAAGTCCAGAAGGCCTCCTTATTCAGCCTGACGGCCTCCATCACCGCTGGTGTCCACCAGCGGTCCTTTGGTTGCCACCGTGAGAGGCACCGGTGACCTTCAGGCCACAGCTCCTGGAAGCTGCATTTGCAATGGAGGCCCTGAACATGGCCCATTCGGATTCCATGTCCCCGACCTCCCCCGGGACATGTGAAAAACTCTCCCAGAGGTGTGAATTGAATATCACTTGGACAGAGGACTCTGCCAAACATTCCCAGTTCATCCTCACTATACGTCACCTGGCGGTGAGTTGGATCTGCCACCGGATCCAACTCACCACCAGGTGGTGATCAGCTGACAGCTCTGCCCCTCTCTTCACCCATGTGTCCAAGACAGAGGGCCGCAGTTTCGATGACACGATTACAAAATTAATCATCATTACATACTGTATACAGCTCTGGAAAAAAATTAAAAACCACTTTAAAATGATCAGTTTCTATGATTTTACTTTTTATAGGTAAATGTTTGAGTAAAATGAACATTGTTATTTTATTCTATGAACCACTGAAAACATTTCTCCAAAATTCCTAGCAAACATTTAGTATGCATTTGCAGAAATTGAAAAATGGTCAAAATGAAGATAAAGATGCTTTCAGACCTCAATTAATGCACAGGGGCCCATGAGTTTGTCGCTGCTGGCCCTGGGGGCTGTGCGTTTGGTTGCTGGGGGGACTCTCCCAGTTCTCCCCTATGGTCTGATCTGGGGGGTGAGGGGGCGTATCTTCCCGTGCGGGTGCCCCTTGGGGCTCTGCGC
>NW_013952802.1:172576-179576 GCF_001266775.1 Austrofundulus limnaeus
CTCTCTCTCTCTCTCTCTCTCTCTCTCTCTGTTTTTCTCTCTTTATCTATTTTCTCTTCACTTTAAAAAAGTCACTGATGATGAAAAAATAAATAAACTAAATAAACTAATAATATTTGGTTTTGTTTTCTACTGAAGTGACAAAAAAATTTAATGCACAGAAAACAAGTTCATATACATTTAGAAACAACAATACTAATGGAATGGAATGTTTTCCACCAAACACAGGGGAACTATGCAGTCATCTCTTCAAATTTTCCAGGGCTGTATATATTTTACGTTCACCTACTCTGTTTCTCAAGGGTTCACCACAGTGAGCAAACTCACCTGAGGATTTAATAATTGTTTTTAAAACCTGATGCAACCACAGCCGACCAAGCTGCCCCAAGACCCAGGGTGCCTGGGGAATCAGACTAGGGTTCAGAGCCTAAGTCAAATAAGGTCACCAACCCCCTAAGACAGAATTAAGTTAAACTTTCTAAAAAATAATCATTAGAAGTACCTCTACAACTATTTCACCTTAGGAGCTGACCCAGTTTAAAACGACTGCCACAATCGACATTGGAAAACAGAAAAATGGCTTTAACTCAGTTATAGCTGATAAAAACTCAAAACTAACAACTGAAATATAATGTGGTCGTAGCTGAGAATCATTCACAGCACATCATGACATTTCACATGACACATAAAAATTTAGACTAAAACAGTCAAATTTCTATCATTCTTTAACTCAGGACGATCTCCCTCTAACACTTGGGCAGGGAAGACTTTTAATTCTGGTGACATTTTATTTTTTAATTTCCTGTTTTATTTTGAAATTGTACTTCCTCTGTCCGATGTACATATTTGACTGTTCCTTGCTTGTCTCCTGGCTGCTCAGTAGTAATTGTAGCCATCTGTGTCTGTCCTCCCCTGACTGTGTATATATAGTCCTGTCTCTCCCTCTTCTTTTGTTGGTCTGTCTGTTCACTCGGTCCGTCACGTTCCTGCCTCCTGCTTGTGTTTAATCGCCTTCATTTGTTCTGTGGATTCGTGCGCCGATTACCTGCCATTCGGACTTTTTGTTCGACCCGTCTTGAACTTGCTGCATCTTTTGTTCGTAGGAAGGTTCATTAAAGTCTTTTGTTTTCTCTAACCTCCCATCTTTTGTCGGCTGATCCACGCTGTGTAACATTCAGTTTCATTTGATAAAATTAAAAACAATGTCTCAGATGCTTTTGTGAAGTACTGCACTGTTGAAGGTAAACGTGATGTTTAGATCTGAAGGGTATAGTTTCAATGTGGACTTTGTGGAAAAGGTATGAACAGTTACCTCTTTGAACAACCTTGGTTTGGAGAAGTTCAGTTTGTTTCTGATTAGACTGACAAGCTAATGGCTAATTTGAGTTCAAGACCAAAACAGATCATTGCCGACATAAAACAATTCCAGTCTAAGAAATTCTGTGGCACAAATGCACACACAATTTTATGAAATTTTTCACTCGTGCACGTTTTGTATGGAGCCTGTAAAAGAATGAACACGTGGCCACAATATCATTAATACGTGGCCACAAGTTAGTTATTGCAGTCATTTCCATGCAGAGACTGCTGACTGTTAACATGGACAACTATGAGTTAAATTCCTT
Source organism: Austrofundulus limnaeus (assembly GCF_001266775.1). NCBI lineage: Eukaryota > Metazoa > Chordata > Actinopteri > Cyprinodontiformes > Rivulidae > Austrofundulus > Austrofundulus limnaeus. The sequence goes on from NW_013952802.1 coordinate 174,202, forward strand.
TAATTTTAATATAGGAATGATTGACATACACCTGTCATTTGTGACAGTTTTGTCCAAAAGGCTTTATTTTAGTTGAATCTCAACACCCCAAACAGGCTCCTCTCTCATCCCGTGCCTTCGCTGCTGTAGGAATCGGCTCAGGAACAAGTAAATAACCAAAACGTTAATTAAAAATAAACAATAATCAAAAAAGTAAAAGGTTTCCTAATATATACCTTCAATGTCACATTGTCAATACTAGTATGAAAAATTAACTGTTTAAGCATACATACACCCACACAAAATACATGTGGGGTAACTTTGAACAGTTAAAGACATAAAAACAATGTTTTCATTTTTAATCAGATTCCAACAATGTCTGTACAAAGAGGCACTTAATTCAGCTGCTCAAAACTGTCTCATAGTCACAAATTAACTATCATTAACTATTCCGTGGCTGTGCCTTAATGTTATTTATTTCTTTTTTGTATCCAGTGTCACTGGATTGACTCTGAAGTTTTGTATCACTCAATAATTTCAGCAAAAATGTTATGATTTGACTTCTGTAAGTCCACCAGTCCAGAAGTGCTACATTTCACAGCTGCTATTTGAAATAATTCATTATTTTTAATGGGGTAATCATGTTCAAATATTAATGTAATGTAAAATTTTATATGTATAGAAATTACAAAGTTAATCCCATAAAAAGTAGGACTTAAAAGTAAGGACAGGTGTTTTGATATTTGCTTAAGGCTGGGTGATAAAACAATTTATATTATGATAGACATGTCATTGATATCAGCAGAAAATTTCTCCAATAGAATGTTGATAATTCCACTGAACTCCAATCCAGAACCACACTGCATTCTGGGGGATGTAGGCAGAGGAAAGGCTTTAGTCACTTGATCTCTTATGGCCCAGTTAAGCAAGGTTGGTGGCATCAACTCACTCACTCAGTTACGTTTTCTTATACAGTACCCTTATTACCATGTAATTATAAGGTAATAAAAATATCATTAAATGTAATTACCACCTTAAAACCATGTAATTACATGGTAATTAGTGTACAAAAGAAAAACTAATAATAACTAATAACCAATATTTTTTTAATTCTTTTTTGTATAGAAAAAGAAAAACAAAATCCTGTAATCCACTGCTTTATTTTAGACTAAGCTGTCCCAGCTGCCACATCCAAGTTTGAGTTCTCTTGTAAAATGTTTCAGATCTTTTAAAGTAGGGTTTTACAAAAATTAAAATCTTACCTGTTGCAGATAGCTTTATGAATAACCTCAGTTTGTGGGGTTTTGTCTTTTTAGTTTCAACATGTGTCCTTTAATATCCTTATATGTTCAATTTGTTTTATTTTTTTGTCCTTTAAAGGCACAGTGTGTAGGATTTTGTCAATTCTTTTAGCCAAAATTGAGATCATCACTAATGACAATAATAAAAAAACGTCTAGTCATTGCAGACAAAGACCTTATTTTATTATTTTTACCTTATAAAAAGCTGTTTACATCTCCATGGTCGCGGGTCGCCACTACAGGCCGCCGCCATCTTGCACCGCCAGCTTGTCTACGATGGCTCATGAAGGACAAACTGCGGTGGCGGCGTCAAAAACGGTTTTAGTTGTAATACTATAAATGTAATATTTGTTGTCTGTCATTGTAGCTGGGATAATTTTACTTATTAAAGCTCATAATCTTACCACTTGAAACATCACTAGCCCTGAAGCTGCTGGTAGACATCGCGGTTGGAATTATCAAAGGTTTTTGACACCTGAGAGACACCGTAGCAACTCCTTTGTGTTTGGAAGCGGGGGGTGGGGGTGGGGGGAGGACCAGGGAGGATGATTCAACCACTCAACCACTAGATGTCGCTGAAAACAATAAATCCTACACACTGTGCCTTTAATGTCTACTTCAGCATTTTTTTATATATCTTTCTGCTTTCTGTCCCTCTGCTCATTGTGTCTTTTTTTCCTTTGTTTTGAGATTTCAGCTATTATTGAAAGGTCAGCTATCATTCAACTTATTTTCCTCATTTTCAGCTAATTTCAGCAGGCATTCATTCAGCACTCAGCAAACACAGCTGGCTTTTTACAGAAGACACAAAATGTTCCAGTTTTGTCTAAGATCCAACAGGGAACATTGCGTCTGCTTCAGTTTTGAAAGTCTGAGACAAGTGTGAAAAATCCATTTACATTCTCATTTATTTGCATTTGGCAGCAGAAACTGTATGTTACTCTGAACCATAACTGAGTTGTTTTTTGACTTGTTCACAACATACATATAAACCCTTGGATCTACATGCTATAAAAATATGCAAAAATGTAAAAAAAAAAAACCTTGAAACCATAAAACCTTGAAACCATAAAATATTACTTGTTTTTGTTAATCTGCCTCATGCAGTTTCAAAATAACTTTTTTTAATTCATGTAATAATTTTTCACCATTGTGACTTTACATGTTTTTGTGTGAAAATAAAGCCTCATCCATGAATAAAATAGCAACACAATAACGTTTCAGCAAGATGATGCTTCTTAAGAGTCTTAAGTGTTTCACAAAAACCTTCCTGTTGGCTAGATCTGTGCAGAGGGAGGGGGGATGACTGGGACATGTCCTCAGCCTGTCCCCATAGATGGGATACAGGTGTCCCACTTGCAGACTTTGTCTGTATTACTGTTGCTTAATAACAGCTGCTCTCCTGTGGGAGTATTTGTTTTGATTGTGTACATTTTGAGGGATTAATATGGAGAATAGGATTAGAAAGGCATCAGAAAACTTAATTAAAGCAGGCCTTCATCTTTCTAAGAGGGGGGCCATGTCTCCGTTTCACTGTGTGACCCCCCCCCCTCCAATTCACTCGTCCCTGACCTCCGTTTGTTCTCTTCCTCCCTCAGCTCCATCCTTCATTGCAGCACTTGGAAAACGTGCGTACATCCCTCTTCCTCGGATTCCTTTTTGTTTATCAACCCCTTCCCCACCCGTCACTCCCCTAATCTTTCCCTCCCACGTTCTTATTTTGCCTTTCATATTAGGTGTCACTTCAAGGTAGAAAGCAAATTTGCCTTTTACCCCAAAACATACGGTCCACACCATTAAACCACATCAGTGATTCATTCCTGAGCTGAACCTGCAATTACGCAGGTAAAAGACTGCCGGAGAACATGGGGGTTCAGCTGAGGGGTGAGCCAACAACTGCCAGTTTGAGTAGAGGTGAGTGCTCTTCTGCGAGGGAAGAGGTGGATTGTGCCCATGCATGTGTGTCACATCGTGTGTGTGTGTGTGTGTGCGTGTGGGTAAATGTAATCCTAAGTAATCTGGCAGTACAAACCCAGGGTGCAGAGAGGCTTTTAGAAATGCCAGGGAGCTGCGAGTTAGTATTCTTGGCACAGCACTAAAGGCACTATAATATCACCTTTTAGCACAATGCTCACTAACAAGAAGGCAAAGACAAGGAAACAAGGCGGGAGGGAGACACAGAGGAACAATGGAAAGAAGAAAGACAGTCAAGGGCAGCAACATGGCTGGACTGAGACGTAGGCTGCACAACAAGTTGGGAGAAGTGGGGAGTGTTTGGGAAAGATTTGGAGCTGGCGCGTGTCGCACGTTCAGTGTTCAAATAAATTACGGACACGAGTTCATTCCTCCGTGCGTGCTTCTCACAAACACAAAGGGCCACGGAGGGAGACTTATCTAGAAGCAGCAGCAGCACCCTGCGTGTGTCTGCGTGTCTCCGTGTGCCCAGTCTGTGTCAAGCTGCCCTTTTTTTCCAAGTAGGTTTTTGTGTATTGTGTTAGTACGTGTGTGTACTGCGTACATGCTCACACACTGTGAACATGTGTGCATGCGTCTGTGTGCTCCACTGTCTGCCAACGTTCTCCCTGTCTGTGCTGAAGTAAGACTCATAACAGGTGCCACTCTCCAGGGTTTTTAAAGGCCTTTAAAGATGGTCAAACAGCTGATTATCACACCAAAGGGTGGGCAATGATGCTTTTTGGTCAAGTCTCAGTGTGTGTTGGTGGCAACATATCTGATGAACCATTGGACAGATTTAGTGAAATTCTCAGAAAGTGGTGCATGTATGTTTCAGGGTTCCTCAGAAGAAATAAAGTAAGGAGGACATGTTTTAATTTTTTTTTTTCTGTCAAGATAAAAGTGAAGATATCTTGAAAGAAAAAAAATTGAAAACCTGAATTGCCTGTGACATTAATCTTTTGGAATTTTTATGAATACATTTTTTTAGAAAATTAACGTATTGCAAAAACACAATTACACTGCTGTGAAGAAATGTTTTTGAAGTAGTCGCATGGGAAATAACAGGAAGTGACGTCAAAGGGGAATGCCTGAATGTGAACTGAGCGGTACTACACCGACACAGACAGCAGAGAATTTGGTGTTTCTTTAGAAAGCTTTCAGTCACTATCAGAGAGAGATGAAGAAAAAATATAGTTTAAATAATATTGTTTCAGCAAACAAAGACCAGGGAGTTTCTTTTCTTAGAGTTCCCCTTTGCTGTCACTTCCTTTTTCACTTTGGCTGAGCCAAGTTCAAAAGAATATGCCAGTTATGTGACAAGATGGGTAAAATCATCTGTATAAAGTTTCTTAAAAATAAAGATGTTTTCTTTGACAGTTTGTATTTGACGGATATGCACATCACAGGCACTTTAAGGCCATTGACATTATATCTCTTTCATGAATTACAGTTTTCACATCCTTTTTCCATAGCAACATGCATTATCAGTCTGAAAAATGAAGTAGCTTTTAAATTGATGGAAAAAGAAAAGTTCCCAAAATTTCAATGTCAGATTTTGGCCTTTATTGAAGATGAAATGACTGCCTTCTTCCTTTTACCTGACATGACTTTTTCATCCACTTCTGTGTTCTTCTCTGTTTGGCCATTAATGATAACTTGTTTGACCTTTTTTGTATATAAATCCCAATTTTCTTAATATTTTTTTACAGTTCAGTCACAGGCATCACTTTCCACCCACCAATTTTTCATTCCTTTTGCACATTTTCTATTCTTGACATTTTTTCAAGACTTTGAAATCTTCCATGGTTCACCATTATGCTTCCTTTTTCCAATCTTCTCCTTTGTTTCAACTTAAATCTCTCGTATTGAAGCCATGATTCACATAAATCTGCTCTCCAAGGTGTGAGCACTCTTTTTAACTTAAAGATTAACTAGCAGATTTAATCTGATGCATGTTGGTTTTGGAATTGCAGATTATAAAGTGATTCCATTTTTTTCCCTCTAAATGATCTGAAAACACAAATGTGACTGACAAGTTATATTTGTGTCTTTTGTGTGTGTGTGTGTGTGTGTGTGTGTGTGTGTGTGTGTGTGTGTGTGTGTGTGTGTGTGTGTGTGTGTGTGTGTGTGTGTGGTGTA
>NW_013952802.1:180456-184776 GCF_001266775.1 Austrofundulus limnaeus
GTGTGTGTGTGTGTGTGTGTGTGTGTGTGTGTGTGTGTGTGTGTGTGTGTTCGTATAGCAGGTAGACAGATACCATTATCTGTCAGTAGTTGGCCACATTTGCATGTTGAACATTTTGTTGGAAAAATGGCGGTCCAGCTTCACCTGATGCCAAACAAGAGAAATAAATTCAAACATGAAAACCTGAACAAACAAACTGAAATCCTGACATTCTTTGATGGAACGCACGTTGCGTTAATGCCAGATTTTTAGACACAGTTTTAGTTTTATATTTAGAAATGACATACAGATGTGGCCCAAGCATTGTAAATAATGTTATGCTCATGCACTATGGACAGACATCTCGCTCAGAAGAGGTGTTGACATTTATCTGCTACCAAATAAAGTTTTAGCTTAATTTATGTAAAAATTAACTTTATTTCAGCATTTTTTGTATTGGATAAAATTGATAAGCTGTGGCAGTCATGGTAATCAGTTTTAGATGTGAATCTGAATGTTTCATTCAAATCAACGCAGTGATGCAGGAGATATTTTGCTAACAGACACACATGGCTGACCTCAATAGTTAATGCTTAAGTTTTAATCAAAGATTTGACTGAGCAGCACTTGGAGTAACTATGTTATATGAATGACTCTTGGCTAAAACAGCACCTAAATTTAGCTTCATATCTCTAAAACATGCTGGATTCGTGTTTCCATCAGCATATTTTTATGCGTATTTTGAAGTATTGCCTTAGAAAAAGTTGATGTAAACAGCAAATTTCTATAGCACATTTTGAAAAACATAAATGACATGGGTAAACTAAGGGCTGTACAATAAGACAAAAATAACATACGATGACAAAAGAAGCATACAACACATACCAAGTTTACATCAGGTGTGTTTTAATATGACAGGATCACAGTGTGTTAAAAGCCAACAAATAAAACTGTGTTTTTAAAATAGATCTAAAAACAGGAAGAGAGGAGGCTTGTCTGACACTCAGGGGTAAAGTGTTCCATAACTTGGAAACGACAACAGCAATATACAGTATGTCACCAAGCTTCTGCCTATAGTTTTAGGGACTGTCAGAGTTAATGCGCAAAAGGGAAGATGGAAACACATTTTCTGATGAAGTTCTGATGTAGCGAACGTTTACCTCACATGACTGATTAGCTGTTTCCTCCGTCAGCATTATCCCGGATTTTACCATAACACTTGAAAACATGGCTGGAAGCAACAAAGTCTCCAGTCAGCATTCAACATCACCAATACTAGTTGGTATGACAGAACAGTTACTACTTGCCTGATAAGAACACATTCCTGAAAACTTCTCTCCGTTGTTCCAAGATGCAAGTAGGGGTCTCTGCGGACGAGTGGGCGTCTCACAAGGAAAGGCGATTCTAAAGCGACACACCTGATTTGACGGACTTTGTTAAAAGGGACACACCTGACTGGACAAGAACAAAAGGGGTGTTACTGTACGGCACCACTTTTTCTGGAGAACCCTACTTGGGTCACATTTCTCCTGGTTAACCTTAGTGTTGGRGTCAGGGTCAGGCTGTAAAGAGATCAAGCAGGATCTAAGGACACCGTCATGTAGGCCTCGTAGCCCACAGTTTTTATGCTTTTGACACGCCCACTCTTGTGACACGTCCACTTTGGCTACGTTCACACTGCAGGTCTTAATGCTCAGTTCCGATTTTTTGAAAAAATCCGATCTTTTTGTGTGAACGTTCACATTACATTTTAAATGTGACCTGCATCAGACCCCTGTGTGAACGCTCCACAGCACTGATGTGACACGCATGCGCAGTAAAAGACGTGACGTCTCATCAGCCGGCTTCTTTGTTTACAGAGCTAGCATGGATGCTACATTTTGCACATCGAATCAGAAGTTGTTTAATCAGAGCCGATTAAATAATTATCTGACCTGCTTCTTTAGTTCAGTGTTTATATCTGAACCTGCCTCTGACCGGGATGCTCCAGTGAAGCTTTTTTTTTTTGAACGAAACTACGAGCTGGAAAAAAGTATCGACCAAGTATCTAACTTTAGGATCGATACTCTCCGCGACCCAGGCTGGACATGTTATTATCAAACTATCTACGTGGAAAATGAAAAGTAAAAAGATGAAGCAACTGGACTTGTGTTTTGGAGCTGTAAACACATGGAGCTACAGATTTAAACAGCGAGACTTGAGGTTAGTGTCTTATCGATCCTTCACCCCCTCCTCCTGATGAAAAAGTCAGATGAATGTGACATGAGCGTTCACACTGCAGTCACTTTGAAAACATCAGATACTGTATATATCCGATTTAAAACCACATACTGAAACGGCCTGGGTCGGATTTGAAATAATCGGATTTGTCTCGTTCAGACTGTCATAAAAAATTGGATATGAGTCAGATTTGCCTGCAGTGTGAACGTAGCTTTGATTCCGCAGATAACTCCTTCTCCCAGGATGTGTGGTCCCTGCAAGTTTGCGACTTTACTTCCTGTTCACTATAGTGATGTGTAACGTCCATGTCTGAAGTAATTACACTTTGCGTAGCCTGGTTGATTCGCTCCAAACCAGTAGACGGAAGCACACAATTCACCCACCCCACTTTTTTTGCAACATTTTAAAAGTTCGCTCAATGCTACATTTTAGTGAATAGTCATAGAGAGTTTCAATAAAATCTGGCCTCTGGTTCACAAAATATTTTGCTAGCAGGCAGATGCAGTTGTAATACCTATTGGCAAAAATTTAAACTGAATTTAAGATTAGACTCAAATACAACTACCCTAAAATTTAAGTCATCATCTGCTAAACTGGCTGGGTTCCAGCCATTCTTTTGTATTTTTTCAGGTCTGTTGGTTGTGGCAGCCATCTTGGATCAGGTTGAGTCAACAGAGTAATCAGCTGTACATGAATATATGATCCTTTTTTTGGCACGTTTCACTGCAGTTTGTCCTGTGGTTCATACAGATTTCACATCTGAACCATGATCCAGAGATGACACGTTACACAGGGGGAGGTATTGGAGAGGAAGTGACTATGGGTGAAGGAAGGCACATCTCACTGCTGTCTCTTCCCCGCAGCCAAATTAGCACGAGCACTAGATCTCCTTTATGGCACTGGCGCTGTCCGTGGTGCTGAAAAGATGTGGTTACACAGGCGGGTAATGTTGGAGCTGGACAGCAGGGAAGGAAGTGAGGATAAATCTCGAGGGTAAAATTGATATCTCAGCAAAGCTATTATTTTAGTCTTAGCCAGCCTGGCAGGAACACTGTGGTCTGAGCCCTTAAGGTGCTCAAGAGTGGCCTGTTCCCAAGGAAAATAAATTGCTACTATTAGTTAAAACGATCCAGTTTCAGAAAAACTTCTCATCCTTTTTGTTTCCAACTTAGAGTCAAGTGGTAATGGTGCTTACCATGGTGGGTTTGGTTTAGTTTAAGGTTAGATATTTCAACTTGTTTTAGCATTAATTGAAACATAATTATAATATCAGCGCCTGTGTTTCAGACAGATCATTTTATATGGAGAGTTGTTGGAGTTTTATGTTTTTTGGGTCAAATTTTAAAAATGTTACACAATCACAGGTGATAATATGATCTGTTAGCTCCTGGACAATGTGCTGTGGATGACTCTCAGATACCAAACTCATTTCTAACTCTAAATCTGTCAAATTCATCAAGTTAAAGACATTTTCTGGGACAGCCATGTTAAATTTGTTGGTGTTTGTTGGTGTTTTAAATTTAGTTTTTAATTCATTTTTAAGTGTTTTAAGTTGTTTTGATTTTTGTTGCATTTTACTTTTATTTTTGAACATATTTTGGTTATAAAAAAGGGGCAGATATAAGATTTATTCTTTTTCTGCTGCCTTTCATTTTATTTGATTTTATTATGATTGCATATTTTTTGTACTTTGTTAATTTGTGTTACAAATGAAATGAATGAAGTGAAATTGTCTCCAAACGTGAAACAGACAAACATCCAATCATCACTGTAGAAAAGTTTAGTCAACATCTATTCAGTGCATGAAATATTTTGCTAACAGGCACGTGGCTTTTCCACTAACAAGATGTAAAACTTCATATTTTCTATTCAAATTATACAAAAATCATGAGGAAATAATTCTATTCAAGAACGAATGAAGTAAAAATTCTCCGCGGGTCCTGAAGAAGCGGGAAAAAAAATGTCACCCAAGGAATTTTCATCAAATTCACCAAGAGGCCAGGCTCCGTGAGAGCTTAGATTATTGGGTGGCAGGCGGGCGCGCGCACACGCACGCACACACACACACACACACACACACACACACACACACACACACACACACACACACACACACACACA
>NW_013952802.1:184803-186777 GCF_001266775.1 Austrofundulus limnaeus
CACACACACACACACACACACACACACACACACACACACACACACACACACACACACACACACACTTCCCAGCTGGTGAGCCTTCCTCAGGCAGAGACTGACAGAAGCAGGGCGGCCGCTGGAAGCTGCGCTCCGCTCTCCTCTCCTCCTCTCCTCTCCTCCTCTCCTCTCCTCATCCACCGGCGCGTCTTTTGCTTCTCACGCAAAAACTTTGAAAGGGTGGGAGGCGAGACGTCAGCAGTCCGCTCTGACAGCACAGGAGCGGGACAGGGAGGAAAGATCAAGTGTGAGAGCAGCGGCGGAGCCGGGAGAAAGAGGGAGCTATGCCATCTCCCGCCGAGCGGAGCCCAGTCCTCCTCCTCAGCTGCGTGTCGGACCTACAGCATGGTGTCTCCTCCTGGACTCTGGACAGCTCACCTCCTCTTCCTCCTGCTTCTTCTCCCGCCGAGCGCCTTCTCCTCCGCGGAGACCTGCCTGCCTCACCCGGCGCCCTGCCCCGTCCTCGCGCGGACAGGACACACGGTGCGCCTCGGCGCGCTCCTGCCGACCCGCCAGCCGGCGCGGATACAAAACGCGCTCAACCGCGCCCTGGCAAGCATCCGGCACCAGAGCGGAGGGACGGACTCCACCACCACCACCACCACCACCACTACCACCACATCCTCTCAGCCGGCTCCGCTGCTGCCCTACAACCTGACCCTGGAGATGGTGGCGCGGTCGCCCGCGGGATGGGACCCGGAGTCGCTGTTCCATAGCGCCTGCCAGGACCTGGTGATCAGGGGGGTCTCAGCCGTGCTGGCGTTTCCACGCTCCCGGGAGGAGCTGATCCAGGTGGAGTTCTTGTCTTCTTTCCTGGAGATCCCCTTCATCTCCATCCTGGAGGACACGGAGCCCCTTGTGACGAAGGTAGAGCTGCTTTGTTTGTGTTTCTGAGCGCCATGCACCTGTAGCAGTCAGTTCTCAAAGAATAGACGACTTTAAACAGTTCTTATTATCTCCTCACTTTGTGAATAAATAAGCAACCGACCCTTTTTATTGTGCAGCAGTTACACTGTTCTGATTCTACGTTCTTGTTTTCTTTTTTAATCAATCCACTGCTGCTTATTTTGTGGTTGAAGTCATTCACCAAAACCTTCAGCTTGATTTATGTGGTTTGAGGTTTTAGCTTATATCTTTTTTATTTTTCAGAATTTAACTTTATTTCAAAGTTTCATCATAAAAATACACTGAGATAATTTAAATTCCTTAAAAAACACACATTTGAAATCTGCTTCAGCAAATGTCTTTGCTCTATTTTTTTTATCTTCTTGCCCTGTCCTGGGCAGCTCTGTGGTCAGAGCTGTGGTTTGTAATCGGGGCTGCTGGTTCGAGCCCAGGTTGTAGGAGGAAGAGCATCTGACATTAAACACTTGCCAAATATTTCCTTTGACTTTGCTCAACGTGGCGACCCCTGCAGCACAAGCAACTACAGGTATAAGCTGCTTTAAGCTGCCATTTATACTATTTTTAGGTTCTAGCTATACTATTCTGCATTTCACAGTTTGTAAAGCTGCTACTTTTAGCATTTCAGATTTCAGCTTTAGTTGTGCTAGTTTTAGCTTCTACCTTTAGCTTTTAGTGACTGTGCAGCTATTTTTGTCATAGATTTTCTATTTCTAGCTTCTAGTATTTTTTGGGCTACTTTTAACTACCATCCTGCCATGTTTAGCTACAGCTCAGCAACCTTTAGCTTTTAGTTTTTACATAGTTTTCAAATTTCAACATATTTTTGCTACATTTCCCTTCTTGTAGCTGCTCTGCTTTTAATTTACTGCTGCTGTGGTATCTGTACTGATATTTGTTTTTTGGTTGTGTTATCACCCAACACCACTAGAGGCAGTAGCAGAGAAAAACTTGAAAGCTACTGAGGCCATAAGAAGTTACCCCAGCTGTTGTACAGAACTGTAAGCTGTGGTAAGATCATTAAAAGAAAGA
>NW_013952802.1:186837-189488 GCF_001266775.1 Austrofundulus limnaeus
ATATATAATATAGTAGGGGTGCAACGATGCAGAAAATTCATGGTTCGGTTCAATACTTTAGTCTCACGGTTCGATATTTTTTCGATACAAAAAAGAGAAATTTCCATGCCCCTTTTAAACTTGTAATTAATTGAAATTAATTATGAACATTTGTTTAACCTCACAAGTACAGTTTTTAAATTAAATATTGCTGAAACAGCAAGTTTCTCAGTGGATCTGCGCTCAAAAATGCAGCCTAGGTGGAGTTGTCGAACACAGATCCACTGATCCTTTGACACAAAACATCTTCAGAAGACAAGTTGATAAAGTAAATTTTTAAAATCTGTATTGTTCGATACGGTTCGATATGGGTACATGTATTGTTGCACCCCTAATAAGTGGACCTCATTCCTAAAAGTGACCACGTCACATATTGGTGATGAAGATACTGGTTGCACGTTGATAGTGCCTGATGCACGATGCAGAGCTTGTATGGAGGCATGCGGCGGGTGGATGAGGCTAACGACCGATCTAACTAAGGTGACGTATACAACTACAGAAACGAGTGCAATGATAGGTACTCTGTCAGCATTTGATGCAAAAGAGCATATTTGGGAAAAGTTCTGTGAGATTCTCTATCAATTTTTTGAAGCAAACAACATTAATGATGGGGATAAACAGAGAGCTATCCTTATTAGTGTAGTGGGACCAGCTACATACAAGCTAATGAGAAACCTAATGAGCCTGGACAAGCCTAGCTCCAACACGTACATGCAGTTGTACCACGTTTGACTCTGGTTCACGTCAGCCTACTGAATCTGTCAGCGGATATGTAGCAGAGTTGCGCCAGCTCGCTCAAGATTGAAGCTTTGGTGCATTGTTGGAACAGATGCTACGAAATCGCCTGGTGTGCAGGATTAATGAAGATAAGATGCGATGAAGGCTACTATCAGAGACCGATCTGACTTTTGGAAAAGCATTTCAGATTGCCATGGCCACGGAAGCCACAAACAGAAACACTCATGATCTGCAACAGAGCAGCATGTAACAGCATGAAGGCAATGGAGAAAGAGAAGAGAGGAAATTGGAAACAGAAAAAAAAAATGTTACCGATGTCATGGGGAAAAAAAATCACATCACCACTAGAGGCAGTAGTAGAGAAAAACCTGAAAGCTTCTGCGGGAGACTGATAAGCCAGAAGAAGTTACCCCAGGTGTTGTACAGAACTGGAAGCTGTGTTAATAGCATAAAAAGAAGTTCATATATATATATATATATATATATATATATTGAAAGTGGACCTCATTCCTAAATGTGGCGATCACAGCTACCATATACATTTTATTATTCTAACTTTGAGTTATGGTTTTCTTCATTTTAGCTTAACAAATCATAACCTTTAGCTATAGTTTGGATGATTTGATCTTTTTGCTGCAGTCTTTCAAAATGTAACTTTCAGTGAAGGATTTTTTTTTAAAATAATCGTTTTTGTCCAATGTTTCGCTGCTATTTCTAGATTATTTCTTCTGTTCTTATAGCTATTGTTTTGTTGATTTTAACTTTTGTTCTGCTCGTTTTCGCTTTGAGAATTCAATTCATTCTTTCTTCAACAATTTTCAGCAAAGTCATTTAGCGCTCAGCATTCACACGGTCGTTTCTCAGAAAACGCAGCTTCTCAACTCTCAATGTGCAGCCCGGCCCGCCTGAGCGTCACAGAAGCTCACTGATCCTGTTGCTTGTGGCGAGAATTTTGTCGGAGCGTTTCCCATCAGCCAGATATTGAGGCTGGCAGCAGGCAAATGAACGGTTTAGGGGAAAGTAATTGTAACAGGGATAATGAGGGCAATTATCCCTGAGCCTAATCTAAAGCATGATTAAAACAATAGTCTTAGGAAGAGAAACACTGAAAAAAAAAAGATAATTGGAAGAGTAGATAATGTCTCGGACTTCTAAAGGCCTCGATCCAGCAGAGGCTGGTGTTCAGATGGGCTCCAGTGGAGAAACGTTTGCAGAGCTGCAGACCCACATGTTTAATATGTGATGGTTTCAACCTGGTCTGAGACAGAACCCACCAAGGTAAAATAAAACATGTTTTTTTCTCTTTAAACCCTCCTCTTTATTTGTGGCTGTGATCCAGAACAGATCTATGTGTTTGTGTTTGTTTGGGGATGTTTTCGTTGACACATTTGCTGGTGCATTCAAACAGTTGAGACAGTGACAGATAGCTGTTGTGGGGAGGTGTTGCTTCTGTAGCTTTTGTTATTATCAAAAGGAAAAGATGGTCAGCGATGTTTTTGTCCGAGCCTGTGTGTGTATGTGTGTCTTTTACCAAAATACCTTATGAGCACTGGATGGATTTCATTGAAAGTTTCATAAAACAATCACTGGATGTATGTATATCTAACCTCAATCAGTTTTACAGATACTGACACAAAAGTTGGAGTGGTAGTAGCTGAGAGTAGTTACAAATAGGGCTGGGTTTAAAGGGATCCACGATTAGTTGTAACATTAAACTTTATTTGATAAACATTTATTGTAACTGTAAAATAAAGACTGTAAAATAATGTAGGCTGCTTAGTTTCGTAAATTTTTAAAAATTATATTTTAACACGGGGGGAGCCATTTTATTTACACACAAAGCATTCTGGGTAAATGATGACGTGGATAGGTCC
>NW_013952802.1:190038-201380 GCF_001266775.1 Austrofundulus limnaeus
GTCATCATTTACCCAGAATGCTTTGTGTGTAAATAAAATGGCCCCGTCCGTGTAATATATTTTTAAACTTTTAGTTTAAAAATGATAAAAACTAAACATACTACAGTATTTTTACAGTCTTTATTTTACCGTTTAAGTATATGTTTATCATATAAAGTCTAATGTTACAACTAATGGGGGATCCCTTTAAAAAATTCATGTAATCGATCTGGAATGATTCTCATTCAAATTTGGGAAGATCGATTCAAAAGTCATGAGATCAATTTTTCCCCATGGGTGTTGTGTGCAATGAAGGTGTGCGTTTCCGTGTTGTGTGTCACTGCTGGCTTGCCGTAGGTTCACAGCCGGTTGACGGTGAGCACTAACATTAGCTCCTGACAACAAGTAGTTGGGGAAAAACAAAAGAAACAAAGCACTCATTAACATTACCATCTTATTCTCAGCTGAACTTAAAGAAAACAGAGGCCATGACAACTTTTGTTTGCAAAGATTTGCGCTCGGACGCGGCAGCGGGAAACGAAGCTTCGAGCGGCTCGAACCAAAACTACGGTATGTGAACATCTGAAACTGTTCTATGCATGTATACATGTGTGAAAGATGTCAGTCTAACAAAATTGTTTAGTTTTTCTACCAAAACTATTTATAAATTTTAGAAACATCTTAATGTAATTTACAGTGATGCAATATTTTAGCTGAAGTACTTTTTCTTCTTTCTTTCTTCTTGTTAAGTTTTACCGAACAGAAGGTAACAGAAACATTACAAATATGCAGTTATCTTACTCTCAAAAGAGTGGGCATAAGTAAACACATAATATCCCACCTCTTCTTCTGTAACCTTATTCCACAATTCTTAGTGATCAAGAAAATTATTCCAACAACACTTTCTATTGCAATTCCTTTTTTAGTTTAAACCCTTTGAAACTTGAGACAGTTTTGTTTCAAGACGAAACTCCAATTTACAAGTTTGCCCTTAATGTCTATAATTTTACCAATGCACCAAGTTAGAATTAGTTTCTTCTATTTGCAGAATTATTTCCTTTGAGAATGTCTTACATATATATCAAAGTAAATGTGTTACTGCTTGATATCCTTAACTAATTTAAAAATCAATCAAACTGAATCGTGAATCATCCTGAATTGTTGTGAATTGTGAATTGAATCGATTTAGGAAATCTGAATCGATACCCAGCCCTGGTTCCAAACAAAGTTTTGTGTTCTAACAAATTATGCAAGACCATTGTTCAAAATGCCACCAGTAACAACTTGATATATTTTGACTAAACTTATTGGGAAACACTCAGAAAATGCAACTGTACAGCTGATTTATGGCTTCAGCAAGACATGAGAAGTGGATCAGTGATTGTATCATTTCAGACGTCTTTGTCTCACCAAGTGTTTATACTAGTGTAGAACATGTGGGTAATAAATTATCATAACCCCTCCTATAGCACTCCTAATGTAGCATGCGTTGCACATAAGCACATAAACAGCAGCTGCGATAGAGTAGACAGTGTTTTTTCTCACTCAATGATGTATCAAACATTTGCAGAGGTTCATGTTGTTGGATAAGGAATCGGAAGAGGAAAAACTTGTTAAACATGGAGATGGATAGAGGATGTGAATGTCAGTTGCACATTCATGTGCTCAGTAGGACGAGACAAGCTGCCCCTGACAGCTGTCCTTCTAGCTACTTTAATAACTGGCTTTTAGGAGCTGACCATTTTCAGCAAAATGACGTACAGAAAGCATCTATGCTCTGCATAAACAAACACGCCCACCAAGTTCTGACCAATCAGACAAGGCGACCTGCACAGGTCTGCAAGACTAAAGTTCTGACTGGAGCTAATGTACTAGACAGAGTGCCAACAGACCATAGTTACACAATTTCCATCACGCAAGACTGATGTGAGAATGGAACACTGATTGCTACTACAAACTGACCTTAAAAAAACACAACAATTTAAGATTTGTGTCAGTTTTTAAATACAGTATGTCGTGCAAAAACCTGGTCTGGTTGAGACTCATTTACAAAACATACTCCAAGTGCTCTTCATTGCACAAGATTGGTGCTTAAAGGCACAGTGTGTAGGATTTTGTCAATTCTTTTAGCCGAAATTGAGATAATCACTAATGACAATAATAAAAAACATGTCTAATCATTGCAGACAAAGACCTTGTTTTATTATTTTTACCTTATAAAAAGCTGTTTATATCTCCATGGTCTCAGGTCGCCACATAAGCAGCCGCCATCTTGCACCGCCATCTTGTCTACGAAGGCTCATGAAGGACAAACTGCGGTGGCGTCAAAAATGGTTTTAGTTTTAATACTATAAATGTAATATTTGTTGTCTGTCATTGTAGCTGGGATAATTTTACTTATTAAAGCTCATAATCTTACCGCTTGAAACATCACTAGCCCTGAAGCTGCTGGTAGACATCGTGGTTGGAATTATCAAAGGTTTTTGACACCTGAGAGACACCGTAGAAACTCCTTTGTGTTTGGAAGCGGGGGGKGGGGGTGGGGGGAGGACCAGGGAGGATGAGTCAACCACTCAACCACTAGATGTCACTGAAAACAACAAATCCTACACACTGTGCCTTTAAAGGGGACATATCGTGCAAAATCCCCCTTTTTTTTAGCTCTTAGATACATTTTGTTGTGTAGGAGTGCAGAAAATTTGAATTTAATGTTGTCCCGGTGCTGCAAACATATTTTTTATTCTGCTTGGGCCATATTTGTCAGTCCAGTCAGTTTTCTCTACTCTATTATGTTTTTAGAACAACAACGTCACAGTGTTTGCTGCAGGACTGCTAAACTAGATCATGGACTAATTTATTGAATCCATGGTTCTTCACGTTTATCTGGCTCTGGGTCAGACTCTGGCTCCAACATGTGAGGCTGGATGGACAAGTTGTTGACATCTGTTATTAATTTGTAAATAAAAGGTTTCTTCATCACTAGGTAATCATATCTCTACTATCAAACTACAAAAAAGGCAGAATGAGGTGGAGTGGACAATTATCAGGGGGGTGGGTGTGAAGCACCTCATTTACATTTAAAGATACAGCACCAAAATGAGTTGCTCTCCGACATGCCTCGGAAAAGGGGTGAAAGAGGGGCTTGTGGAGTTACAAGAAGGGGGAATTCAGACCAAAGCATTGCAGTTCCACTTTATATAGACCCCAACTGAATGATTTAAATGTAGAAAGGAAGGATTTAAAAGCATTAATTGTTGGAGACAAGCTTGTTTTTTGTTAGCAAAATGCATAAATTAGAATATGGCTTTTATGAAAGTTTCACAAAGTACTCATTACATATGAAGTACATCTACAACTGATTAACTTTTGGAGTCGGTCTAATTTAGACGGCTGCCACGGCTCATGAACATTAGCGAGAGTAGCTAAGAGGTATTTACTCTGAGTGTGACATCTGATGAGATTGCATGAAAGCACGCGTATCATCTAAGCTTTGAAAGCTACATCTCTTTCTCTCCTCCTGCTGAGTTAATCTTTGTTTATGCCACATGCATCTATGCAGGGAATGCTAGGCCTTTATTTGTTCTGTTTATATGTTGTGCTTGATTTTTTTCAGTGTGTGTGTGTGTGTGTGTATGCATTAGGTGGTCAAAAAGTGTGTGGTTGCTGGAATCAATTCAGTAGCAGAGCCACTCCAGCTCCAGCCTTAGCCTCCTCTGTCCCACTGAGCAGCCAACTGCATCTTTCTGTCACGGGGGGCAAACGAGGCCCTGCACCCACATATGGGCACGTGGGCATAAAGAGGACTTTCAAGTTTCACACACGATCAGCTGAGACACACACACACACACACACACACACACACATACACCCTGACAGGCTAAACTAACTGGCAGCGTTCTGAGGACAGGGTGCAGAGGAAGAGGGAGCAGACCCGGAGCCTGGATTCTCGGCCGAGCCAAGTCTTTTTTGTCAACAGCGGATTGGTTATTCGATTTCAATAAAGCTCACATGAATGAGAAGTCAAACCACTTGACGAATGGGTCGGCAACGCAAGGAGATAAGCAGGCGAGAGAAAAGGGAGAGAGGAGAGATATGAGAAGAAAGGGATGGGATGGACTTGGAAGGAAGACAGTTTTTTTTCTCTTTTTTCTTTTTTTTTTTTTATCTGTGGGAGCCTATTCAGTTCTACAGAACAGTGCCAAGCAGGCGGTGGGCAAAAAAACAAAACAAAAAAGTAAATAAATAAATAAACAAAACACTACTTTCTTTCTTTGTCTACTGGTAGCTCAGCGTTTTGATTGATTAAATGTATTTCTGATTGTGCTTTTGTGTTTATGGAACTTGCAGGCCTTTTATTATTATTATTATTATTAATTGTTTGTTTTTTCTGGCGCACTAGAATTTATTGGCATTTTTAAGGATTTATGTTGAAATTTCCTGCTTAGAGTATTAAACTCTGTAGCAAAGGAAGCTACAGTTAGAAAACAGGTGCTGGAACTAAATGAAGCAAAAAATACTGGTAACAAAACACAATACAGCCAGGCGGCAGATACATATACTGTACTTATAATTACATATACACATTTTTACCACATATGTACGTGTAACATATCTGCTAAGTTTTATTAGACCTGGTACCTGACCTGCTTCTGTACTTGATAGCTGCCTGTTACTGTACTTGCTCTTTTTGGGTACATATCTGATACTTTTCACTGCAAACCTCATACAAACTGGGTAAGTAACTCATACATACCTAATACATTCCTGGTACTTAACTGTTACTGCACTTTCTACTTACCAGTTATGTACCTGTTTTGTAACAGTTTCTGTACCTGATACTTAGCTATTATGCACCTGACACATACCTGATATTTACTGTTATATACCTGATACATGCCATCACAGCAAGCAGGTATTGGGTTTGATCCCCAGTTCAGACCTGGGGTCTTTCTGTGCAGTGTAGGGCTGCCACAAACAATTATTTTTACAGTCGACTAATCACCGATTATTGTTTTCGATTAGTCGACTAATCAGATCATACGTTAATTGAATATAAAACACAGCTTATCGCGCCAGAATGCAGCTGCTATTATATAACCATGGTTAGATTTTAGCTATATGCTAACTAAAAATAATTGCTGTGGAAGGCAAGTTCTGCTCTGCAGATATTGCACAGGTTTCTCTTTCATTTTCTTAAAATGATCCCACACTTTTGAGCTCTGTTGCTGGGTAGCCATGATACCAGAGCCTGTCTGTATTAATGGGACGTCCACGGCCTACCCCAGTTACCACTACTGCGCATGTGTGTCAAGAACAGAAAGGTAGATGTGGCAGTGGAAGGTTCAAAGCAGTTTGAAGAGAAAAACAAAGTAAAAAAAAAAAAAAAAACCAAAAAAACGAGTAATCCACTAGTTATTAGTTATTGACTATTTTAATAGTCGATTAGTCGTCGACTAGTCGACTAATCATGGCAGCCTGGTGCAGAGTTTGCATGTTCCCCTTGTGCTTGTGTGGGTTTTCTACTCTGGTTTCCCCCACAACACATAAATATGTACAACAGGTTGCCTTCAGGCCCAGGTCATCCTTACAAAAGAGATCTGCGATCTCAATGGGATTTGCCAACAGAAAAAAAAACGGGTACAAACCAGATACTTGGTACTTACCTATACCTTTCGCATACGTAGTACATACCTGGTATACACTTCAAAATGGATGTGGTTAACATTTAATCTAAGTAAATGTGAAAATTGCTTACATTTATTCATTTGAGTGGAACCAGTTGAAAGAATTTGGCTAAGTAAATATAACATATCTATTTTTTGAGTGCAATATTTACTTAGTACTTGGTAAGTATCATGCACTTTCTGCATTATGTTCCAAGTACATACAGGATATCTATCCGATACTTATTTTTGCATACCTAGTACTGAAGTTGCATAAATTCTTCATTTGAACATATAATCATTAATCAAAAAACAGAGGACAAAAACTCAGGACAACAAGGGGGTTTTACTGAAGCACTGGCTGACATCTGAACAGAGTTGCATCTTTTTAAAAAAATACACACTCACTAAAAAAACTCATTGTACAACATCCTGGATCCTTTTATACATCCATCAGACATCACAAACTCTTTCGCTCTACTTTCAACTTGCACACACATTCATACAAGAATGTTCTGAGCCAGGCTGGCCCAGACGGAACACATTCCCAGTCCACAACGTCGCCTAGCTTACGTACATTGTCCTTCTCGAAAAATATTCAACATTCTCAACATCTCAGTCAATAAAACCTCCTGTTGCATATATGATAGGCGAGCATCTCTGCATGCAATCTTTTCCCTTGACTTTCCACTTCAACACCTACCAGTTACTATGTACCCAGTACTTTCTGCAGAGACTGTATGCAGAGTTCATTCCTGGTATGTAAATGCCAGACACATACCAGGTAAACACTGGATTGTTTTATGTAATTATCAAAATATTTTGCATGTTTTAGATTCTAATTTAGCAGACATTTATGAATTTAATTTGACAGATTCATTCCTGACTTGTTGATCATTCCTTTAAAAAATAATAATAATAATAAAAAAACACTGATGTGATTCACTGACTCTAAAAACAGGCATTGATTTTAGAGCTGAAACAATATGAATTCAAGTGGGATGTTCAAAGACAGATTGTACTGTTTTTCCCCCCTAACACCACATGTTGCACCTCTATTGCAAAGGAGCTACCTGTGGAATAGACCGCTTGGTTCCCCCACTCACACACACACACACACACACACACACACACACTGAGGGCAGCGACTAGTGGTTTAGGTCAGCAGGGAGGTGTATTGTCCGCCTGTACAAACAGGGAGCAACACTGGTTTCACAGAGAAACTAGGGATATTGTTTTAATTAAAAATTGCATTTCAGCATCAGGAGAGAGGGGGGGGGGGTGTGTGTGAAAGCAAGGGGTTCTGCCAGTGAATGTGCTGGACCTGTCATCAATTGATTCAAATGAGGTGGGGTTTTTTAAGTTTCCCCAATTTAAAAACCAAGAATAAAAAAAAGACAGCCAAAAAGATAAAGAAGTGAAAACATAAAATACCACATCCAATACATCAGTGTTTTTCAACCCTGGACATCAAGGCACACTGCCCTGTTTTAGAGGGTTTCTTAGTTTAACACACCTGATTCAGATTACTGCAGTTCAACAAAAGCCTGTTAATCAGTTAACAATTGAAATCAGCTGTGTTGAAGCAGGGACACAGCTAAAACATGCAGTGTGCCTTGAGGACCAGGGTTGAGAAACACTGCTAATATTCTTACATTTAATTGATATTATGAATGGTCATTTTTCCCCTCGTCATACAGTGTGAGTCAAAAGTCACGGGACACTCTTTTATTCCAGAAAGAAAAGGGAAAATTACATATCTGTATACACCAGCAAGTAATAGGTGAGGAGGCATGTCTACAGAAAATCTTACCTTTGATCCAATATGGCGGGCATGTTCTGGACATACCCAAAAAGAAAGGCCTGTACTATTATCACCTGCCACTAAAAGGTGATACAATTTAAGATGACTGCCACATCCAGCTCAACTTAAATAACACCAACATGGCGACAGCTCGATCAGTTTACACTGACCAAACAAATGGTGTAGCTGTGACTAAACTCTAACACAGATTTCAAGTGCTAATAGATAGCACAGGAGGAAACTCCATCTGTTAGCAAAATATATCATGAACTGCACTGAAAGTTATAGGAAACATTCACTGTATGAAAATTTACAACTGATTAATTTTTAGGCTCCGTCTAATTCAAAAATGTTGCCACAGACCTCTGGAAAACTAAAACAGCCTTAAAATAATTTGTTTTTGTTATACAGTATTTTGAGCTAGACTTTGGTGTGGTAGTCACTGAGACTCATTCTTAACTCAAACTCTTTATGTGATATTTTGCATTAATGCATGAGACGGTGCATAAACTTAAAGGCACAATAATCGTGTTTCCATCAAATTTTAATTCGAATTTTGAGCTAATTTTAATAATTTCACAAAAAGGAAAAAAATCAAGAAATGCGAATCAAACAGAGTTTCCATCAACTGGCTTGAAGCGAATAAATTACGTCATTCGCATGTGTGTAGAAAACAGGAAGTAAATGTCGTTAAACTCGCAAGATCCACACATGTCAGGATAATGGAGAAGTTATCAGGAACGTGTTGCTACTATCAGGAAAGTTGTAATTATTCTGTTATCAACTAGTCGCGGCTGCAGCCGACCCGAAACTGATACCTGTGCCGGGGAACAGCTGATCAGCTACATGAGGTGAATGTTCGCTACGTCACAACTTATTCAGCAAAAGTGTTTCCATCTGTCATTTTGCGCATTAAGTGTTTTTCGAAAAACCCTAAAACCACCTCAAGCGAGCGTAAAAACTTTTTAGCGAATCAAAGATTTTTTTTTTTGAATTTTGCTGTTTCCATCTGACTTTTTTCGCATTTTTAATGCAACACTTCTAAATATGCATCAAAAAGCCTTGATGGAAACACACTGACTGTGTAGGATTTGTTGTTTTCAGCGACATTTAGTGGTTGAGTGGTTGAATCATCCTCCCTGGTCCTCCCCCCACCCCCACCCCCCGCTTCCAAACGCAAAGGAGTTGCTACGGTGTCTCTCAGGTGTCAAAAACCTTTGATAATTCCAACCTCGATGTCTACCAGCAGCTTCAGGGCTAGTGATGTTTCAAGTGGTAAGATTATGAGCTTTAATAAGTAAAATTATCCCAGCTACAATGACAGACAACAAATACTACATTTATAGTATTACAACTAAAACCGTTTTTGACGCCGCCACCGCAGTTTGTCCTTCATGAGCCTTCGTAGACAATATGGCGATGCAAGATGGCGGCTGCCTGTAGTGGCGACCCGCGACCATGGAGATATAAACAGCTTTTTATAAGGTAAAAATAATAAAACAAGATCTTTGTCTGCAATGATTAGACATGTTTTTTATTATTGTCATTAGTGATTATCTCAATTTCAGCTAAAAGAATTGACAAAATCCTGCACACTGTGCCTTTAATTTATACATTTCAGTAAAACCGCTGCCATTCTGACATCTCTGACAACCTTAGTTTAAAACTCTGACATGAAGGTGGTGGGCGACATGCATTCCCTTCGACAAATGCTCAGCCTTTTCTATTTTATGTGAAGACAGAATCAAAAAGGTTTCAGGACCTGTGCCGTGTTTTGGCTGTTGAATTTCTGCATAGAACACGTAAAAACTTGTCCTGTAGCTTCTGAATGATGGACAACCTTTTTGTGAGCGTGTGAGACAACTGCACCACCAAAGAAATAAGAAAAATGACAGAAAGGCAGATAGAAACGGGTCAACTCTCTGTCCTCCCCCTCCTTGCTTAGTCAGAAAGAACATCAGGACCCATGTGATGCATCTCAGAGAGGAAGGGCTTTTTTTTCTTCCTCCCTACTTAGGCTAATGAGAACCACCATGTGACCCTGGACAGTAAATCTCTCTCGTCCATCTATGGCAGGAATGATGGCTGGAGAGGGGAGAAGAGAGAAAGAAGGCACTGAGAAACGGGAGAGAGAGAAAAAGAACAATAGGCTTCCAATTCCCATTAGGTCTATTATGAGTATTTGCTCATCTGAAGCTTTTCCTGCAAAGAGTAACTAAGATAAGGTTATCTGGTGTTGGAAAAACTTCAATGACCTTAATTACAACTAATGGTCTGATCTACTAGAATGTGCTGAATTTGTTACATCGTTATTAAATGAACAAAAACAGCAATTTGGCAACAGGTGTAATTAAAACATAACATTCATGCATTTTTAATGTGGCCAGCCCGCTCGAACTTTATGAGATTCTGGACCGCTTAATAATTTTCCAGAAATGATTATTAGTTTTCTTTGGATCATGATTTCTATTTCAGAAATGTATTAGCAGCGAGAGCAGAGGGAAATGGTTTTGCTGATTCCCGGATGTGATTAGGCGAGAGCGATGGCGTGCTGCAAATTCATTATTTGTTACTCTTCGCGGAGGAAGCTGTGTTCCTGTGGCTCCTAATATTTCCGACAAATAACAAAAACAATAAAAAAAAAGAGTTTGGCAGAAAGAGACATTTTATTTAAAAACTCTGTTTAACAAAATCTAATTTGAGTTAAAAGCACAGCATCCTTGAAGGAATGCTTATCGTCTAACAGCTTGTTATGTCCAAAAGAGTTTTGACAATTAACCTTGAAAATAATTTGCACAATCTCATGTGACACTGCTACTATCACACATATTTTAGCTTATTATCTTCAACACATGTTGAATTATATTCATTTTTGTGTTGGCTAATGCCCTTTAGCCAGAGGTGTCAAGTAACTAAGTACAAATACTTAGTTACTTTACTTAAGTAGTAATTTTGGTTATTTATACTTTAGTGGAGTAATTATTTTTCAGCCTACTTTTTATTTCTACTTCTTACATTTCAATTCAATTATCTGTACTTTCTACTCCTTACTTTTGAAAAATGCAAAATGTATTTTATTTCTATTTAATTTTGACTTGTTTTTATTCCAACTTTTCATTGTTCAGAAAAATTTTTTATAAATATAAATCTATCCAGATACATGGAGCCCATAGAGTGAAATTGATTGTGGTTGATAAGAAGTGTAAATACAGTACGTATATACCATTCTGACATCCTATTGGATTGAACTCACTCCATCACACCTGTGTGACACAAATCCCATCACAGTCCAGCAGGACAGACTGTAGCACAGTGATTCCCAACCAGGGGTACAAGTACCCCTTGGGTTACGCGAGCATATTACGGGGGTACGTGGGAAAATTTCCCAGGTGCTCAAAAAATATGTAAAAATAGCAATGCGGAAATTATGAATTTGACACAAAATGGAATCCAGTATAAAAAGCAGAATCTCACAGAATTTGCTCATTTGGGTGAATTTCTGATGTATTTTGGACGTTGCTGTTTTCTGCACCTGCCATTACCTGGCTTACTTATTTAATTACTTATTCACTTTCAAGGCAACATTTTTATCTNGGACAACAAAAACAGACATATATTGAAAATCGGAGTTAACAGTGGTAGGCTAATTTGAAAAGATGTGTCTTCAGGCAAGTCTTAAACAGGGAGAGGTGGTATTGCGTAATCCATGTGGTAGTGAGTTCCAGAGCTGCGGAGCAGAGCGGCTGAAAGCTCTGCTCTCCATGGTGCTGAGGCGGGTGCCTATCTCAAGGCGGGATCCTATCTCAAGGCGGGATCCTATCTCAAGGCGGGATCCTATCTCAAGGCGGGATCCTGTCTCAAGGCGGGATCCTATCTCAAGGCGGGATCCTATCTCA
>NW_013952802.1:201615-209869 GCF_001266775.1 Austrofundulus limnaeus
TCTCAAGGCGGGATCCTATCTCAAGGCGGGATCCTATCTGAAGGCGGGATCCTATCTCAAGGCGGGATCCTCATATTTTATAAATATTGAGATAAGATCTGACTGCTAACTGATCACACCACTGAAATCAACTCTGTTAAAAAATAGCTTGTGAACTACTGAACAAATTCAAAATAACTGCCCCCCCCCATGCTTTTCATGGGGTGCCCACATGATTACAGGTGCCAACGGCCTTTTTGCCTTCCCCTCTGAGGTTGTTGTTAACATTTTAAACCAATTTCGTACAGAGAGTAATTTTTTTTTAGTTTATTGATAGGAAAGTTGAATTTGCTTTTTTAAATACTTTTTAAAGAGGTTGTAAACAGGAGAGGACCAGAAACAGAGCAAACAAAAAAATAAAATAAAAAATAAAACTTTTTTTTTCTCTGAGTTCTGACAATACCTTCAGAATTCTGGGGGAAATGGATTTATCTCTGTGTACTTTTACTGGTTCAATTGGGTAAAAAAAAAGGAGTGAAATAAAATGCAAAAACAATTTGTGTTGGAAATGTGGGAGCAGGTTTGCAGAGGATGTACATTTTTTTTATAAACCAAAGGGGGGCCCAGCAGAAATGCGTAGTTTATGGAACCATTGAGATATATTTTAGGAAGGTGACAATATTTATCTACAACTGATTAATTTTAGATGACTGCCACCGCTAACATTATGGATCACAAAAATACCTGTAACTCAACTAATTTTACAGATGTTAAGCTAAAAATGAGTGTGGTATTAGATGTTTATTATCTCCTTTACATCCTCTGAACACAACACATTGTGCAACATCTTTGATTAAAACCTTGGCATTAACTGCTGGGCATAGCCTTGTTTGTGTGTTAAGAAAATATCACTTGAACCACTGAACAGATTTTAATAAAACACTTGAGAAGTAATAATTATTTGTACATCTTTGGGTGATTACCTTTTTGGATTAGTATTTCATTATTATTAATTCAAAATGATTGCCACAGCCAACAACACAGAAATGACTAAATCATTGCAAATTTTACATATTTTAAGCTAAATGTTGTTGTGGTAGTAGATGATAGTCATTCACAACAAATACTTTAAGCACTAAGAGATTGTGTGAGACATTGCAATATTGCATGACATTTTTAACATAGGAACAACTCAGTCAAACACCCTGACATGTAAAAGGCCTGGCATAATTTCCAGGAAGGCTCAGCTCTATATTTTTAAAGCGTTATTGTAAAATAAACCTTTGTCTCTCTACATTCTCCTCTGCAATCGATCCCATCCTGCATTCTTTCATGAAGTCACATCTTCTTTTTAATGGCATACCTCATTCTGCTTAGTAAAATGAAGATTAGTACAGTAAAAAACCCAATTTGTGACTTTGAATGAAATTACATTTTAATCCGTGGACCCTGCTGAATAATACACATTGTGGCTCTGAGCAAGTCCGGCTCCCTGGAGGACATGCGTACTGCCCACACACACTTAGAAACAGGCGTGTGCGCTCACACACACATGCATTCCACAGGAGAAGAACATGCACAGGCCTCACACAAACATACACACCCGTGCTGAGTGTCTGCTGTGCTCACTATAAAGGTTATTAAGCCTAATGAGGCTTTACAAGGCCGTGCTGCCTTTAGTGTTTTCTTTGGGATAAAGAAAGGATTTGTGCCCAAACCACGAAGGAATAAATGAAAGAGAGGGACAAACTTAGGGCTCACCAGAGCTACAGGCAAACTGTCAGTCTGAGACAAGCAGGCCACTTAATGCAAACAGCTCAGAGCTTTTTTTTTTCTTTATTAGTGTTCTGATGACAGTTCAGCACAGTCTTGACTGAGCCAGATTAATTGAGCAGAGCATAAATAGTGGAGTATGTATTACCTAAAGGAGTGTGGCTCTGCTCGAGTGTGGCATTTGAGTTAGTGTTCCAATATTTGGCTTCTGTTTTTTTATTTTTTGTTTTTGCTCCAGGCGAAACAATTGTCTCCAGCTATCCCAAACTCATTTTGGGTTTCTCTGTAATGCTAAAACAGTAAGCGAATTACTGCTGAGAAGGAACACTGGTGAGAGGAAAGTTAAAAAAGGCTTGTGTGTATCACACACACAGAAATGTGGTTTTAAGTATATTGCATTGATAACTAAGCGCACCAGGCATAAACACTGAAACACCTTTATTTTCTGAACGATGAATCACATCATTTTTTTTTCCTGTTTGTTCTTTATGTTACTTCCTTCAGCATGTTTTTTGCTAATTTAACCTGTTATATATATTGTTTTTTATTTCGTTATACTTTTAAAAAAGCTAAGAAGATAGGCCCTTTGACTTAGGTGTTTTGCAACTTTCATGCTTCTCAAAATTATTTTACTTTATTTTCAAAAAATGTCCTGAGGTGGAAGAGGATGACTCATGGTGGCGACCCCTGAAAATGGAAAAAAAAAACCTAAATCTCATTTGAAATTACATTTCAAATTCTTTGAAAACATTGCTCCCTTAAAAATACATCTGCACATGTCTACTAATACTGCTGCTGATGCTAATTCTGTTAATGCTAATAGTTATGCTGATGTTCAATGTACTCCTGCTAATGGGGATCTCCACTCGTGATGTTATGCATACTTTTTGTATAAACAATCTGTTGCTCTCTCACAAGTAACTCTGTTGATTGTACAAGCGGCAGCTACTCAGAGATTCAGTGGTATTATCATAACAGAAAAAGACATTCTTAATGTGAAGTTCAACACATCCGACTTCAGGAATTACAGGTACGTTCAGTTGAAACGTCCGGAGGGTCGAGGTCTTTGACAGACTCAAAAAGCGAGCAGAATTTTAAAAAGGTTGGTGTGTTCAACAATGTCTGTGTGCATTCATCACTTGAGCCACTGCTTCTGCATCATGTGGAAGGTACGGCTTGACTTTGCTGATGAGCCTTAAAAGATAAGAACCAGACCTGACCACTGCGCTGACCTGCTTGACAAATTTAAAGTTATTGTCTAAAAGAACTCCAAGATTCCTAATAAAACGACAATCAAAATCCAAATAGCCATCAGCACTGTTAAATCCTACCAGCAGGTCAGTTTTGCCAAACCCAATGACCTCTGTTTTATTTTCAGTTAGACAAAGAATGTTTAGCCCCATCCAACTTTTAACGTCCTTTAAGCAATTCTGCAGATTCTCCATATGCTGAAGTCCACCAGATCTTAAAGGTAAATAAATCTGAATGTCATCTGCATAAAAATGAAACAACACATTGTATTTCTTGAAGATGGACCCCAGTGGGAGCAAATAAATAGAAAATAAAATAGGGCCTAGTATGGAACCTTGAGGTACCCCATATTTAAAAGGAACCTCTGAGGAATACAAATCTCCAATATGTACAGAAAAACTCCTATCAGATAAGTAGGACTCGAACCATTTAAGAGCCGAGTCTTTCACCCCAAATGACTGTTCCAAATGAGATACAAAAACTTCATGATCCACTGTGTCAAAGGCAGCAGTGAGACCTAGAAGAATTAAAACAGCAGAAGCACCAAAATCTACAGTTAAAAGCAAGTCATTTCACACCCTGAGAAGAGCTGTTTCAGTACTTTGACGTGACCTAAAACCAGACTGAAACTTCTCATAAATTCCATTCAGCTCTAAATGGTCCTGTAGCTGAAGATAAACTACCTCGCTTCTGTCAGTGTGCCCCAGGGCAGCTGTGGCTACAGTGTAGTTTGCCATCATCAGTGTGTGAATGTGAGTGTGAATGGGTGAATGTCTGTTAGTGTAAAGCGCGTTGGGGTCCGGAGGGACTTGAAAAGCGCTCTATAAGTTCAGTACCATTTACCATTTACCATTACCATTTACCTTCTCTAAAACTTTTGAGAGAAAAGGCAATTTTGAAACTGGCCTAAAATTTGAAAGGTCGTTAGGGTCTAAGTTGTTCTTTTTAAGAAGAGGTTGAATGACGACATGTTTAAAGGCAGCTGGAACACACTCTAAGTGAAGGGAAAAGTTACCAAAACCAGCTACCCATGGACCAACAACTGTAAAGACATCTTTCAAAAGTCTGGAGGGGATAAAGTCATCTGGACAAAATGAAGCCCTCAGGTGTTGAACTAACTCAGAAATATGAGAAACAGACACAGATTCACCAAAATGTGCAGCTTGATTTGGATTAAACTTCAGTCCTCTTCATTATGGCTCTATATTCGGGGAGTGGCAGACACAGGTGTGTGGTTACCATGTGATTAACCACTGGCAGCAGCTTTAACATTTTATTTGATCGTGGTTCTGTTTACACTCACAAGTCATACATCGAAATGTAAACCTTTTCTGTAATTTCGATATTTTTTTATAAAGGTGTGTTAGAATTTTGGGCTGTAGTTGCATTGGCTCTCTTCAAACGTTTTTCTGAAATAAAAAAAATAGAAATCAAAGAGGAAAATGTTGGTAGGAATACTTTGCATACAGAAATGAATTAATTCAAGAATTAGGTGTTGGAAAATATTCGAATGTGGGTTTAAGGTGGAATGGAGTGATGTAGGAAACAACAAAGAAAATGTATTATTTCAAAAACAGAAGAAAGAAAGATACAGCTGAAATAAATGAAAGCAAGCAAAAAAAGTGAAAAGTGAGCAATCACTTGGAGTAGGAGTGACCCAAGAAAAGCAGTTCAAGGTTAAAAAAAAAAAGGCCAGGATGTAGAAACTAAGGGTGGGATCAAGGAAGAGGAAATAAGTGAACTGAGTGGGAGGTGAAAGAGGAAGAAGAAGATTGACAGGATGGGCCAGAGATCAAAGCAGGGACTCTGTGGTGGAAGGTGGGAAAAAGGGGGGTGTTAACAGCCTTTCCTTATCCAACCCCAGATTACACTGTGGAGCGGAGCACTTTAAACCAAATGGTCTCATTTTCTCTACAGCACAGAGGAATTCTTGTTCCTAAACCTGACAGAAAAGTGTTACCTAAACCAAAGAAACTACAGGAGAAACAGAGACATCCTAGCTACATTAGTTAAAGATTTAAAGTCACATCCATCTATTTTCTTTTAACTGACTGGATCCAGTGAACTCCAGCAGATACTGTAGGCTTTTTTGCACAGATCGGTTGGGGTTCAAATCTGGGTTCAGCATTTCCCATCAGCTACTGCTGCCCATTGATGGGTTCACAGGCCAGGGGGGTTACATCACACAGATGAGATTAACCTTACATGAGTCTAGTGCATTTTTTTTCAAATGAATTTAACTAACCAACAACAATGACGAGATACCAAACAATAACAAGCTAGCAAAAAGCTACCATTAGCTTACCATTCTGTTGTCCTGCCCTCTTGTCTTAAGCATCATACTCCTTTAAGATTTAAGATTATTCAGTCTGACAACAAAATGAATTGAAACCTGTGGCAAAAGCTTTGAAAGAAAACAAGTGTGGTGCAAACTGCAGCAGAAGAGCTACAGTTTCACTGTAATGCCACAGAATCAGACATTACGCAGAGGAGCCCAAAGTGGGGCCCGCGGGCCAAATTTGGCCCATTTGATTTGGCCCACCAGCAGTTGACATAGTTACTAGGCTGTAACCTGTCGTCCTATGTAAAAACACTGTATTTCCACTTAGTTATTTCATGTATTCACCCAATGATTATATAAGAGGCTGTAGTGCAGATATAGTCTTCACTCATGGTGCTGACTTTATCGAAGTAGCAAAGACTCATGGGACATTAATGTCCCATGAGTCTTTGCTACTTTAACATATTACATAAACTAAATAAATAAATTACATATTACATAAACAGACTTTCTCCAACTGTGCAGACTAAAAGAAAAGCGGGCCACCGCACTCACTGCAGGTTTACACAGTGAACTGTTGTTTCCCGGGGGACATTTTTCCTTGCTGCACCGCTATGTGCGTTAGCATGCTAACGTTTGGAGCAGCTAGTTGCAGCCGCGGGTGGTGATTCCGCTGCTAATATTGACTGATGTTTAAAAAAACATCCTGTTTTCGCCGTCGCTGAATGTAGTAAACATCTCTTCAGGGACGTGCACAGTTAGATTTAACGCGGTTAGTTAATATGGAGACGTTATGCTGATGGACGTGGTTTTATTGTGAAAAGCCTGCAGGAAGTAGTTCGTAGTGGAGTTGGAATTGACTGGTGTGCAAGGTGAGTCGTGCTGATAAGCTTTAATAAATAACATAAAACAATAAACCCGATCATAATCTTTTCTTAACCCTCCTCCTTCACGACTGGACCAAAATACATGACTACTGTCTCCAACCACCAGTCAGAGAAGAACAGACACAGAGGAGGGAAACAGAGACACAGACAGAGGTACAGTACAAGAAAAAAGTCAGTAAGCAGGATTTGTACATTTTATTATCAGCTGAGCTGTGATGAAAAGAAAAATACCGTCAAATACCGTGAAACCGGTGAAAATGTTGAAAATACCGTGATATAAAATTTTGATCGTATCGCCCAGCTCTACCGGATAGATTTTAATTTTGTCTGTCTTGGGGAAAATGTTTGGGCACCCCTGTTATAGAGGTTCTGGGGTGTTGTAACAATGCCATGTTTGGCTTCTGATGCGTTCTTTCAACAGGTGATGCCTCAGGATGCCCTTAGGGCACTGTGCCGATCTTCGGGTTCACCAAGAATTTTATTATTTTTTTTACTCTACATAATTTTTTTAAACTGCGTTAGCAGTGTGGGACTGACCGCAAATATTTTATGAAAACAGAGGAAGACACACAAAGAAAAAAAATTGCATCCTCTTGGTCAGAGGAGGTGGGTAGCAATTTTGCAGCTGACTTAGTGTCGACTCCTTCCAAAATCCTACCTAAAAGCCTGTTCAGAAACGAAATTGTGTAAATTGGGTCCAAACATTGATAGAAAAAGTTGTTATTTAACTTGTTGTTGTCAAACAGAACTACCCTAAATGTTCTTTTGTCAGAAGCCGGCAATTTAAGCTTTTAACAACTTTTACTGCTGAGAAAAAAAAAGAATTTATGTTGTCCTGTGATGAAGACAACATGCATAAAAACTCAGTACTCTTGGTCAGCCTCTCTTTTCTTTGCACATTGTATTAACTCCATGACGATGTGACGAAACAGCTCTGCTGCTTTAGTTAGTGATTATGACACCGACAGAGGCTGAAGCTGCAACCTGCAGCTAACTCCGTTTATTTACACAGCAGGAAGAAAACAGATTCAGATAGAAGAGTTTTAGCACTGATTGGTACTGCAGCCTGTAATATACATTCATCCCTAAAAATCCATCCTTTTACAGCAAAATTTCCTGTCTGTGTGCTCTGATTCTCACATTGATCAGAATCTCATTAAAAAACAAACAAATAAGCATATTTTCCTAATATTTTGAATTTTTTAAAAGTTATTTACAATCAAAGTTTAAAATATGTTATCAAATCATTTAATATTTTGTTGACTTGAAATATTTTTTATTATATTTATCAGATTGTATTTAATGTTTGAATCTACCTATTGATTTGTTGAAATCGTGTTAATCTATCATTTAAAAAGATTTTTTTTTTTTGGTGAATGAAACGTGAAATGTGGTTAGATCATAAAACCTGGTATTACATAATACCCCCCCCCCCCATGCATCCATCCATCCATCCATCCATCCATCCATCCATCCATCCATCCATCCATCCATCCATTATCTATACCTGCATATTCCTTCAGGGTCATGGGGGTCACTGGTGCCCA
Source organism: Austrofundulus limnaeus (assembly GCF_001266775.1). Lineage (NCBI taxonomy): Eukaryota > Metazoa > Chordata > Actinopteri > Cyprinodontiformes > Rivulidae > Austrofundulus > Austrofundulus limnaeus. The sequence goes on from NW_013952802.1 coordinate 209,334, forward strand.
TATCCAGCAGTCACAGTGCGAGGGGCGGGGTACACCCTGGAAAGGGCACAAGTCCATCACAGGGCAACCAACCCCCCACCCCCACCCCCCAAATAAAAAAGATGCATATAGTTTGGAAAAAGAAAAAAAAATACATTTCATTGGGCCCTGGTAATGGGATGCTGACAGCAGTAAAGGGGTTTATAAACAAGCGTTTAAAAAAATAATCTGAATTTTTTTGAAGACTGCAGTTTTAAAGTCCCCCCCCCCCCCGTGAAAGTAGCCCTATAACTCTGCCCCAATGGGTAGTGCAGGAGAGAGGAGGGGGGCACTGCCTAAAGTGTGGTGGGATGAGTGAGGAGGTGGCCAGGACGAGAGAACGTGACAGCTAGCTTAATTTGACAAGCTAACATTTCTGATCGTTCTAAACAAATTGTGTTTTGTGAAAAGTAACGTTTCATGACACACAATGGGCCTGATGCAAGAACATGTTCGTATTCTTATCCTAAATTTCTCTTACTTTTGTTCGTACAAAGGGTTCGTACGAACGTCACGTC
>NW_013952802.1:211238-223915 GCF_001266775.1 Austrofundulus limnaeus
AATAATAATAATAGATATTTTTTCACAGTTCAATAATCATTAGGGCTGTGAGGCTGTGTGTGTGCCTGGGGTGTGCATATGTGTGTATTTTAGTCCCCGATCAAAACTACGTGACAAAGAAACTTTTCAATTTGTTTAAAACAATATTGAACCACAAAGAGGATCTGTAACTAATTTAACTCAGTTTGTTTTATGACTGATACGGGGCAGATGTCCAGTGAGAACCAGCAGCGCAGCTCAGCACAGCCAGCCCCCTCCTCCGAGGATGAAGGGGGAGCGGGCTGCTGTGGAGCTCAGTGGAGCTAAAGTCTTATCAGATTGAGCTGCTGGTTCAAAGGTTGATTCAGCGATAAATGAAGCCTTGTGTTGCTGAGGCATTGTGTGTCTGTGTGTGCGACTGTGTTCAAGTGATGTTAGCCGCTAACATACTAATACTTTAGCATAGCATGATCGTCTTTAACAGACGATCATGCTAAGCTTGCTAACTGTTCCACCCTCTGACTGCTGCAGGGGCGTGTCTTAAAGAGAGGCTTTTATACCAGAACACAGCCGCTGTGATGAAACCGTGGAGAAGACACTTCACCGTGGAGAGCCGTTAACCATTATGTAAATGAGCCTGAAGTACCACTGCTGAACCCATAGTATGCAGCAAAAATATGTTTTTAGACCAAATATTGCAGATTTGAACAAATACGAACAAAAATGTCAAAATTAGCACAGAATAGTACTATATAACATTTTAGGCACATTCTAGACCACATGTCAAACACAAGGCCCACGGGCCAAATGTGGCCCATGGGTGATTCCCGTGTGGCCCGCCAGGGGGGGTCCCCTCCCAAAAAAAATTAAAAAAATAATAACAATAATATTTTTTTAACTTAACATGAAATTTGTTTCTTATATCAATGGTAAATTTTAAATTTATGGTTAATGCAACAAAATTAATTTAATGGACGTAAATAAAATAAAAATAAATTAAAAAAAAATCCTGTCCCTGAGCTGTTGGCAATGAAGTAACTGAACAATTTAGTTGGATAGCACAGTACTAATGACTGAAAATAAGCTGCTTTAAAGTCACCATCAAACATAAAGTAAATCTGTCATAATGCAGCTACTCACTACAAACTCATCAGTGAGTAAAACTTTATTTGTTTTACTTTTAATAATATTTCTGTATTTATTTCAGATTTAGTCAGTCGTACACTTAGTTCTTATCAGTGTTTAAAAGAGGATGTGTTAAAACTCTGTTTAGTGAAAGTTAAACATGAAACATCAAAGTTCATTACAAGTGGCCCTTTGAGGGCCACCATAACGCTCATGTGGCCCTCGGTGAAAATGAGTTTGACACCCCTGTTCTAGACAGTTTATCAGCTACAAAAAGTTAATTTGAGGGTAAGTTACTCTTTAAGAATTGGAGCTTCGTGTATCAAAGAGGGCATAGCTTTCATATCAAACTTAGGCGTAGCAACATATTTTGGGAAGTGTGGTTTGTTATTCGTAGTTATTGTTATCCTTTCCCTCATACATCCCAATGAACGTGAAGCTGAGTGCATGTCAGACACCTCCCCTTACATGCCTTTAAATGTATAAAATAGATACAAATATCACCTTTTCTTCTTTGCACAATCAAAAATTATATCTAGATGTGGAAGCTCAGCAAGCATTGTGAAATATGCTATTAGTATTTGGTCGGTGTGATCCCTACAAACATCATCTCCCAATTCTGCTAGTGCTGATGTCATCCAGGAGTGCCACAACTGCACACAGCTTCATGAACGTGTGTCATTTTTTGCACCTTGTCGACCTGAGGAATAATCACGGGTGATTTAAACTGAACTAATCTGCTATATGACACAGTTTTCTTCTCAGTGAGAATAAAAGTGTCTCTTAGACAATTTATCTGCATTTTTTACTCCTCAGCACACAGACTGATGCACTTTTACATCTACATGTGACAAAAAGAGTGGAATATGTTAGGTTAAATGTGGCTCAGTTTCATCGTTTGGGCTTAAACCATAAATGCTCAAACTCATGAAATATTGTGTTCAGATACTTCTAGCATTCAGAAAACAAAATGGAATAATATTTTTGTGTTTTTAGGTGAGATTCAGTACTTTGTGGCTGTCCGCATTATCTCACATTTTTTCAAGTCAAGTCTAAAGTCATAGTATTAATTTGTCCAAGTCACGTGACTCCATTCAACACCTGTGGGTCCCATTCTGTCAAACCTTTATCTTGTAAGTCTGGTCAGAATTAAACATTATTTGTTTAAAAGGGTTTCATTCAAAGAATTATTTACCACAGGTATATTAAATGTTTACAACCTTGCCTCAGGAGCCACTTCAAAAAACCCGAACCATCCTTTGAAACTCAGGGATCATGACTATGTCTTGTGGCTCACCACCCTTTCTTATCTGGTCATTTTTCTTCATAAAACTAAAGACAGAATATTAGAGCACCTGATATTTTCTACAGCTGCTGCTCTGACACCAAAGTCCAGCTCGCCTGGTCTCTAAGGAGTCCTGAGAAAATGAGAGCGTTTGATGCCAGCTGAATGGGGCAACGAAAGGGGAGAATGTCACAGTTTGTAGAGACATCAGACCCAGAAAATTCAAACCAACATGAGGGCAATGACAACAATTAAAGCAAAACAAAAAGCTGGCATTCCAAGAAAAGAAACAAAAGGAGACAGAGGAGAATCAGACAGGACATGAAAGCACACTGCCAGACTGCAGGTGAGTGAGGGCCGAAAAGGACTACTGGGACTGATAAGACAAGTGGCCAGAAGTGGGACCAGTGATATTAAGAACAGGTGTGAGTGGGCGGGGCCGGGACGACTAAGTAGCAGGAATGAATGCTGACACCCAGGCTGTGTCTCAATTCATAGGTGCTTACTCATGTGGCTGATGAATGTGGTGGAAAAAACCCCAAAAAAGTAGGTTACGTGCACGACGATATCCCAGGATTCATTGAACTGTCAACAAACTAAACATAAAAAAGAAGATGGCTCAGTTGTGTTTTGCTGAGTTGTTTGGAAATTCATCACTGATCAAAGAATTTGTTTTAAATATAAGTTTAGCAACTTAGCTGCTGAAATTTATGCAGCAATGAGATGTTAAATAAAATGCAACTACAAGTACTGATGTTGGAGCTAAATGCAAAACATTAATTTATTTTCAGTTATGTGTAACGTTTTAATAATACTGACTTTTGTGAAGTTATACTGTCAAAAGACAACTGAAGGTATAAAACATACTGTAAATGAGGCAGCGTGTGGCCACGCAAACATTTATCTTCCAAAGATTAGACTGTCTCATTTCACAGACGTTTATGCAGTCTACACTTGTGGCCTATGGCTCACGTAGGGTGTGGTCAACGTGGGCCGCAGTGTATGTGGGTTGCAACCCCTGAACTGAGACACAGCCAGAGAAAGAACAGGAAATAAACACAAGAAATCTCTAAAAGTAAAAACAAAGCAAATAGTCATAATAATGAACTAAAAAACTAAAACAATAACAACAAAAAAACATATATCCTGACAAACAAAGGATAAAAATGTCACAGAATGATTCAGGTTTCCTTATTTTTCTTCATCTGAGGAGTTATGATAGATAAATTTAAAATGTCCTGGTAAATTAGTGAGTGATCACACAGAGTTCTGCATTTGCAGCAAACACAAACACTTGAAACAGGTCCTGAATGCTACTTTGTTTACATATTTACACACACTACTGTCAATTTTTCACATGCAAACTTGATATTTCTCACTGCCAAAGGGTAAAAAGATCATGATTTTGTCCATGATCTTTAAGATTTCTCATGACTGCTACAGCTGATGAATTTTTGGAGTCATCCTGACAACTAAGCAAACAAAGCAAATATATAAATGTCTACAATTCAGTTAATTTTATAGATATTGAACTAATGTTAAAGGTAGTAACATTGAATTATTCCCAACATATACATGAAGCATTAACACATGTGGCAAGATCTCACAACATCAGGAGATTTCACTCATCATTTACAAGCTTTACCCAAAACAGAACTTTTTTTAATCACAAGATGATTTTCATTTGGAAACTCTGTCATGAACGGTACATGGCAGGCAATATGCTATTCATCAATGTAAGTAAAGTTAATTTTCTTTTCTTTTTGTGTCATGCACTGTAACAGGTGCCCAGCCCACACGGGCTTACAAGACACAATAAAACACATTCATATATACATACAGGCAAACAGACATAAACATTCTTTAAACAAAAAGTTTCATTTTCCTGAGGTGGCAGAAATTGCGCTAACTGAAATACTAAATACTTAAATTTATTTCATCTTCATCAACTAAAAAAATTAATCTGAAATAAATATCAATAACTTTACCAAATAATTAATTTCTCAAACTCTTATACAAAAGGACAATAAAGCAAAAAGTGTACCTTGTTTTCTATTTCACGCAAATCACACAAAGAACCTATACGATCCTTCTCTGGAACTGAACAAAAAGTCCAGTTTCCAGTGCCAAAGCCAAAGTGCCACATCTAAATCGTGCACACACAGACCTTTGTTCTTTAGATAGATTCAATGGTGCATAAGGCTCAGGACCATAAATATCCTTCATTTGAATATAGGCTCGTAATTTTGTTTTGTTCATTCATTAGCTTCCAAATAAAACAGTTTAATCTGTTAAATATTACATCTTAACTTATTACTATAAATATTCTAAAAATTGGCCTCCTCAAATACCTTCTCAATTTGTCTGGCCCAGGGTTTTGACAAATCCCAATAAAAAACATGTTTTGTTAATCTGTGATCTGACACGTTGATGAACCTGTTCCACGATCTCACCATATCGCCATCATATCTAATTTTACACGGTTCCCATCCTATATATCCATATTGGGCCAATTTCGGGGTATTTCTATGCACACCTAAGAAATAACGCAGGGCTCTGCACTGAACTTTCTCACTGTAAGGTTGTTAACAATAACCCCAGACTCCTGCTCTGTAATCAAGCCGGTTCTGATATCATCAGTCCATTAAATGGATGTTATCAACAGTTATCAGTCCCATAGAATGGCTTCAGACTGTTTACCTAATAATACACTGGAATGCAACAGTCTGCCGTACTCTGGTCTACTTTAACCTAGCCCAGGCCATTTTCTCTAAATTTAACCTTAGTGGCTTTATGCCTCATACTAACCAGCTGACAGTCTGAAGCCATTCTATGAGACTGACAACTGCTGATAACATCCATTTAAGGAACTGATAACATCCAAAGCAGGTGCATAATCTGATTCTGGGCAAGCACATCTGTACAACTCAGTATACATCTTTATTTGATTTGATTTATTTATTTAACAGGAAAAGATTATTAAAAATCAAGCCTGACTCAGCATAATTGCTGTTTTACAACAGGTTCCTGTTCTGCTGCACATAAAACACTCAGAATTACAGCATCACAATCACATCATTATACACCATAGACACAAAGACAAACAAGTATACCAAATTTCAGGAAGGCAGCATTTGCAAAATAAGACATCTAAATATGAGCACAACAAAATGTGTCCAGCAGATGGCAGACAAGATTCTTCTTAAAGGGCTGTAGTTTTGAAATGGACTTTATGTTTTGAGGAATGGCATTCCATGCTTTAGTATAAACATAGAAGAAAGACCTCTGGCCGTAACAGTTTTTAAAAGTTGTTAATATCAGTTGTCCTTTTGTAACAGATCTAGTTGAATGACCACTTCCAGAATTTGATTTGGGCAACAATGCACAGAGAGTTCCATAATTGGCACCTTGGAAGATCTGAAAATATAAATTAATACCACTATACAGAACTCTTACAAAAGTCTTATAGCCCAGATCACAACATTTAACTTTATTTACAACTGCACCTAGTGCTCTACCAGCTGAGTCCGATTTGACTTTTCCGTCTTCAAATGTTAAATATTCATCCACAATATATCCCCAAATATTTATATTTTTTGTGTTGGACAGAAAAATAAGCCCAAAACAAAATGCAAATGTTGTCAATGCATGACTCCGCTTTTCTGTCTAAGCACATTCTGTTCCTCTGCTAATACATACCAAGATTCTAAATATGTAACCAACCTTTCATTGAGAACACTAGGGTAAAGTTTATAACAAAGTAAATTAACGCCCCTATGGTTCATAGGCGCATGAGGATCAGCAATCTGAGACTTTGGAATTGGTTTAATTATAGATTTTTGCCAAACAGATGTCACCAGACGCTGTTGAAAACGTGAAAAAAGTTTACATTGAATTTGAAACAAACAAGGTTGTTTGAAGACTTCATTTGAATACTCAATGGATAATAAAAGAAGCAGACTCTCTCAGGCTTTTTTTATCCTCCTTAACGTCAAACTCCCTAAAAGCCCCAAACGGTGCAGCTGTTTGTTGAGAATGTGAGTTCAGTATGTGGCAGAGCAATGGAGATTCTGTCTACCAGGGTGTCAGTAATAAGCATAGACCCTGAAGACAACACACACACCTTGCAGTACAGGTCAAAGATGAAAGACAAGCAGACGGGACAGGGGAGAGAGGCAGACAGTAGACATGACCTGTGAGGGGGCAGAAGGTGAAAGACATGTGCTGATGTGAGATTAAACAGATGCTGACAGCTGGCTGTAGGACACGGCTCAGTGACTGCCAGAGCCACAGGTTATCCAAACATCCACAGAGATGTCAGCAAAGTGGCTTAAATGTCCAGAAATTGAGAAGACCAATTGTAGGAAATAGAAAAATTGTAAGAAATAGAAAAATCAAAAAGGGCAATAAATCTGCAGGTCAAGCTGACAGAACTAATGCCTGTTTCAGACAGCAAGATTATTGAGCCTGTCTTTGACCCAACGTTGTCTTTTCGACAATCTTAAGGACACCCCAATTATTGTGATGACTCTAAAGATAATCTTATATTCCTGCCATATGTGGTGTGTTAAGCATGCTATAGTCAGCTTGGAAGGATGTTAGGACCACTCTATACACAGTACAGACCAAATGTTTGGACACACCTTCTCATTCAACGAGTTTTCTTTATTTTCATGACTATGAAAATTGTAGATTCACACTGAAGGCATCAAAACTATGAATTAACACATGTGGAATTATATACTTAACAAAAAAGTGTGAAACAACTGAAAATATGTCATCTTATATTCTAGGTTCTTCAAAGTAGCCACCTTTTGCTTTGATTACTGCTTCGCACACTCTAAATTGATTGATTCCAAAAGGAAATCAGTTGTAGATGTACATCCAGTGATTACACGCTTTAATATAATTAGTCCAGTGGTATGTGATTTTGTTTACACACAGGAACTCACATGCTCTCACAGATACTGTATAAATTTTAAAAGTCCACCTTGTGCCTTTTGGTAGTGAGTGATTATAAAAAGAGAGGACCAGTGAAGTCAAACGAGTCTCCAGGTAAAATTAAAGAACGGGAAGTGGCAAATAAAAACACTGTGATGCTGCAAAAAGCCATCAAAAGCAAAGTTGTTTCAGAGGCGAGAGAGTCACAGACTGCAGATTGAAACATGCTCATCGTCAAGATAAGTTCTGTGTTTCGACTGAGGAAATTTATGTGAGGAGTTGGCAGAAAAACAAGTATGATTGAGATCCGTCTAAATGGATTTCATCACTGCTTTCTTCTGAAACTGAATTTACAAAGACAAACAGCAGCACACTGTAGGCACTGTCATCCACGCTATTTCATCTTAAACACTAGTCAGCAAGGTGGCACTCACATGTACCATTTCATGCTGAAAACTAGTTATACACATTCAAAAACAAACATCAATGGTGCTTTATTTTTGCATTGTGTTGCTAAATTTAAGCATATTATAGCAGATCTTTAGGGTAAGTAAAAAAGGTGCAAATAATGTAATAAAATCAGGCTTCAAAATGTAATAAACACGCACTAAAGCCGCATTATGTAATAACTGCTGTTTTTGTTCATTTTAATCAACACATTTGTAATAAAAATGATCATGTTGCAAATACTAAACACTTAAATCTTTGAAACTTTGGTCAATAAATGCCAAACTTTTCATCATTTAACCAACACAGGAGTGCAATGAGCATGGTGGTTATTGATTAGAATGAACAAAAACACTTGTTTGTGATAGTTTATCACATTATTACATCATAATTTCTACAAAAAGCAACAACCATGTTTTGTAACTATCTCAGCAAAATGTAATAATGTTATTGAGTAATGGGGCTTTGAGTATTACAAAATGCACTGAAGACTTTTATTACAATTTGCGTCATATATTATATATACCATATTATACACATAATGTGGTTTCAGTGGTGGTTTATTACAATTTGAAGCCTGATTTTATTACATTATTACATAATGCATCATTATTGCAAAATGCAGCATTGCAACCCTTTTAGAAATCAGACTTCTGTACTGTATATTGCATTACAGGGCTGCGAGTATTACAAGGATTACTAAGAATGATCTAAAAACATATTGATTACCAAAATATAGTACAATGAAAACATAAATGACAGCCACATGGCAGTATATCCATCAAAGCTTCTCAAGGAACTTTTCTAATTCCGCCATATCATTGCTATGCTAGATGTTAACCAGTTTTCATTAACTGGTTCTTAAACCCAGAACTTTATATAAATTCTTTTGTTTGGAAAAGTTAGTTTTTCTTCACATGCTAATAGGTTTCCTTTACACCAAATACAGATGCTTGACAGATATTTACCCTGTTTTTGCTCTAACTGACCATCTTTTAGAATAGAAGAATAGAAATATCCTTTATTGTCCCGCTGAAGGGAAATTCAGGTGTCACAGCAGCATCCGTACAGAGGTTCACACGCTAGTTACTTTACAAACTATAGACAGTAAACAAAAGACAAAACTAACACTGACTAGCAATGATAAGACTACTAAAAATAATAAAATAATATAAAGAATTGTGCAAGAATAAAAAATATGTTTTGTTTTAGAGACAGTAGACTATCAGAATTTGACATTAGGAATCAGAATGTGCCTATTTTCAGTGCAAAACAATCTCAGCAGACTATTAACTGTAAAGAATCACAGTGCAGACAAGAAGCACAAATGTGCAATTACAGCAGAATTATATTGAAATTTTAAAATGGGTAATAACAGAGCAAGTGATTGCTCAGATTAGTAATAATATAAATGAGTAGCAGTGCAGATGATTGTTCAGATGAGTAATGACAATGAATGGTAACAGTACAAATGATTGTGTGGGCAGCAGCAGGTGTGTAAACACTTATTGTGATTTTGGTAAACACTGTGATTTTTGGGCGTGGTGCTGATTATGATGTGTGGTGCTGATTATAGAGTCTGACAGCTGCTGGGAGGAAGGATCTGCGATAATGCTCCTTTGTGCACCTCGGATGCAGCAGAATGTCACTGAAGGAGCTCTCCAGTTCAGCCACAACTTCATGCATGGGATGGGAGACGTTGTTCATCAATGTTATTTTAGTTAGAGTTCTTCTGTCTCTCACCACCTGCACTGTGTCGAATGGACATCCCAGCACAGAGCTGGCCTTCCTGATTATTAATTTATCTAATCACTTCCTCTCAGCTGCAGATAAGCTGCCGCTCCAGCTAACCACTCTATAGAAGATGGCTGATGCCACCACAGAGTCAAAAAATGTCTGCAGGAGCACCCCCTACGCTCCAAAATACCTCAGCCTCCTCAGCAGGTAGAGTCTGCTCTGACCCTTCCTGTAAAGAGCGTCCGTGTTGTGAGTCCAGTCCAGTTTATTGTTCAGGTGAACACCCAGGTACTTATAAGAGTCCACTATCTCAGTGTCCACTGCCTGGATGTTCACCGGTATCAGTGAGGAGGGTCTGCGCCTGTGTAAATCCACCACCAGCTCCTTGGTTTTAGCAGCGTTGATCAGGAGGTGGTGCTGGCACCAGTCCGCAAAGTCCTGAGTCCATTGTCTGTACTCTGAGTAGTCCTCACCTGTGATGAGACCGACTACGGCAGAGTCAGAAAACTTCTGGAGGTGGCAGCCCGGGGTGTTGATGGTGAAGTCTGCAGTGTAGAGGCTGAAGAGGAACAGTGTTCCCTGAGGAGCCCCCGTACTGCAGACCAGCGTGTTCGAGACGCATCCCTGTGTCCTCACATACTATGGGCGGTCCGTGAGGTAGTCCAGGATCCACTGGGACATGTGGTGGTCCACTCCAGACTGCTCCAGCTTTTCCCTCAGAAGGCTGGATGGTGTTGAAAGCACTGGACAAATCAATCAAAAAACATGACCCTCACAGTGCTTCTAGGCTGCTCCACGTGGATCAGAGCTTGGTGCTGGAGGTAGTTGATGGCGTCATCCACCCTGATGCCAGGCTGGTAGCCAAACTGCAACAGATCCAGTGAAGACCTCACTAGGGGGTGTAGATGGTTGAGGACCAGCCTCTCAAAGGTCTTCATTAGATGCAACGTCAGGGCGACCGGCCTGTAGCTGCTAAGGTCCTTTGAATGTTTGGTCTTGGGCACAGGCACCACACAGGAGGTCTTCCATTGCTGTGGTACTTTCTCCATCTTCAGGCTGAGGTTGAACATAAATCCCATGATGCCAGCGCGGCACCTCAGGAGTCTGGAGCTGATGCCATCTGGACCTGCAGCCTTCCACACTTAGATCTTCCGCAGCCTGTTCCTCACCTGAAGCATTGAGGGGGACAAGATGGGGGTGGAGGAGGAGGAAGACTGTGAGATGAGTCCTCTGGAGTGAGTGGGGGTGATAATGGACGGGAGCTGTGAGGTGTAAAGTCCTGATGCTGTGGGATTTAATCCTCTGAGGTGAGGGGGGTGGGAGGTGTGAAGTCCTGAGAAGAGAAGCCAGCAGAGGGTGGAAGTGAAGGTGCCAGATGTGATACTCACACCACTTGTGAATCATTTGGGGGGAGGCACTTTGAGTGGCTAATCAGGGGACAGGGGTAGCACTTGTCACCCCTCTGGCTCTGCCCCTGCTCTACAGACAAAAGAAAACCAGGGGCGGACTGGCCATTAGGATTTTCTCGGTGGGCCATGCATAACTGGACCGGCACAGGCAGCGAGGGAAAAAAAAGTTATGTAGTTGCGCTCAATACCAGTAGATGGCGATAATGCACCAATTCATTGATTACCAACCACCAACAAAGACAGAAGAAGAAGAAAAGTTTGCAGAAGTAGTAAGAAGAACAAAACAAATAATAAAAATAAGAAGAGCAAGAAAGGAGAATAAACATAAGGGGGGGAGAACAAAAATAGAGAGAAAAGAAAAAGCATCTACTAGCAAATTCAGTTAAGTGTCAGAAACTGACATTTGTTTTCTGCTGGGGCATCATCCTCATCCTCACTGGAACCTATGTCTGGAGAGCAACGTGACGGGGGTGGGGTGGGGGGGTAGTCATGTAGGTGGCTGTATTTTTTTCTAGTTTGCTAACTTTTAAAACAATGCATTTAGCTTTTAAACAAATAAGGCATTATCATGTGTGGACTTGGTCCAAACTGTGCTCTGTAGTTGATAATTTTCTAAAACTGTGTTGCTTAAAATATTTTAACATCAGTTTTAGAAATTTACATCAAACTGATACATATCATTGGCATTCTAAAAGATAAAAATCATAAATGTTTGTGGGTTTCACAAATAACTTTGCCCACTTGGATTTTTACTTATTTATTTATTGAATTAAAGTCTAATATACCAGAGGTTCTCAAACTGGGGTCTCAGGATCCCCAGGGGTCCGCGAGAGGTATCTTGGAGGTCCTCAAAAAGTTTCACTACACTATTAATTTGGTTTGTGGTTTTAAAAATGCATGGAGAACAATGAACTAATAAAACAAACATAATAAACTTAATAAAATATATATTCCCATGGCACTTAGGGGTTGAAATGACAAAAAATTATCATTTTAAACAGCATGGAGTTTGAGGGGGTCCCCTGGAATTTTTTTTGTAAGAGGTCCCCAGACCCAAATGTCTTGAGAACCCCTGTAATATACAATAACAGTATATTCAAATTAAAAAAAAACTGTTTAAATTCACACTGTTCATGTGCTGGAAAAAGAAAATGATACAACATTAGATTATAATAATGTTATTTTTGGGGGGTAAAATCAAAATGAGTCAAAAATGACCATATGGAATTCTGAGGATCAGTGCCTGCAAGCTAGCTGTTGCTCTGCTATCTAAATAACTTTACTAATTCCTCAACGTTACATCCTTAGATTTTGTACAGTGCCCTGAGACGACGTTTATTGTTTCCGCCTCCATCATCTGCCTCCACCATCGGCCTCCAGCATTTGCAGACATCATCTGCCAGCCCAGACCTTGAATGGGCCAGTCAGGTACTGTTATGATCGGTTGTTTGAGCTCTGAATAATTTCCGAACACTGACAACGGTTTAACAGTTTTATTGTTAGAAGGTGKGTCTGGAGGTTGAGGATGGAAGTTCGGAAGCAGCAAATCTGGACACAGAGACGTGGAGTTAGGTTGGCACAACGAGATTATATTATTAAATAAAATAATATAATTCACCAACCTTCTCAGGAGGGACTGGGTCCGTGTGGAAACAACTGTCACAGCTTTTTGGTTCCAGGTGGTGTTGTCAGTGGAGGTAAAGCTGCTGTGGGAATTTCTCAAGATCAAAAACAAATCCAGAGTCATACACGGG
>NW_013952802.1:227760-249642 GCF_001266775.1 Austrofundulus limnaeus
TTTCTGTGACGGGAGGGGCAGAGGCAATGAGCAGACTGAGGAACAGGATGGGAGGGGCAGAGGCAGACAGGAGCAAGAACTGGGTCAAGAACAGACAGACAGAGACAGAATCATAACAGGTACTAAATTCCTGGGCCACTATTTTGCCCCAGTCCGCCCCTGAAGAAAACACAGGAAAAATCATTATCTCTTTTCTGCCTTTGGTTGGAGGTGATAATAATAGGTGATTATGGCAACATAAGACAGATTTCAGGGTAAACTCAGGTTGTGTGTTTATATGAAATCTGATGAGTTCGATGAAAGTAGCCATTTTGATTTTTATGGGAAGAAAATAACTCAGTATTTCTGTTATCCTGCCCACGTGGATCAGAAAATATTGTGGAAATAGAGAACATGTAGAGCAACAATGTTGGTGTCAAGACTCTGGCCTCATCACTCCCCACAAGGAAACACTGAGCTCTCCCCTCAGCAGGGAGTGAAGGCTTATTACAGAGTGCATGGATGCAGCTAAACAATGAGCTCAGCGCTGGCGGCTCAATGACTTTGTTGTGATTGAAAGGGTTTCTTCGTTAGATATGTGTTGCTTTGCAGGAAGCAGAATGTGTTGGCACGGGGGAAAAAAATAATAATAAAACTTCACCGAGGGCTTCCGGAACTGCCTTGCAGAGTTGACCTCATTTTTGTGTGCTCGCAGCACGACAGCTCAGTGGTTAACACCTATGCCTCACAGCAAGAAGGTCCTGGCAGGGCTCTAGAGTGCGACCAATTTGGTCGCAAATGCGACCTGATTTCCTAATAGTGCGACTAAAAAAAATGTCTGGTCGCACTGGTGCGACCGAGGGGGAGGGGGAGCGGTCGCCCGCTGAAACTAAAAGTTTTCATCATGTTCCATAAAAATAATCCAGCAGTATCAATAGTCGTCCGCCGACAGTCTCATCTCTCCTAATAACACTGCGCTGTGCTCCACACCTCCCACACACACACGCGTTTGTTGTTCTATCCTCATGGGGACTTTGCATTGGCTTCCATTCATTTCCCCATCAATTCTACAGCCAACCACAACCTCCCAGGTAGGCTACACACCTGACCCAAACCCTAACCTCACCAGGCTGTGTGTACCGGGGAAATGGTCAATAATTGTACCCACCATGAAGCAAAAAATCTGTACACATACGCGTGCGCGCACGCATAGCAAAACAACCGTAGTTTATTTTATTTTTATTTTTACCCAGATCGGAGTCTAAAAACATTTCTTTCTTGTTAGCTGGAGATGAAAAGATGTGGACGGTTGCTCGCTCTCCATCTTGTTAATTTAACAGTCGGGGTCTACTCTGTGAGCAGATCATTTCAGCAGAACGAGGAAGCTCACATTTATGGCAGGCCGCTTTTGCACTTAATCAACTTCACCACAGTTTCATTCCAAGTATCTGAAATAGGTTCTTCTGGGTCTCAGGAGGATAAAACTAGACATACTAGATATTATTTTAAGATTCAACTAATGATGAAATTGCAGACTTTTATGTGTTATTATTTAAAAAGAATTTGCACAACCTTTTAATAAATATCAGTAATATTTCTGTTATTAATCATTATTCTCTGTTCCTCTTTCTGGTTTATCCAAGGCCAAAGATCCATAGTTGTCCATCTGAGGGGCAGGTGTCTAAAACCATTTAACCATGAAATGTTTAAGATGTTTATAAGACGTTCAGCTCTTAAACATTTGCACTTAGAATTTCATAGAATCACTGTAAATACTTCAGTAAGTTAAATGTCTACAATTTTGGTTCAAATAAAGAACTTTGTTTACTAGATTATTTAAATTATTTATGAGTTGATGTTGCCTTAATGAACAGTGATTTAAAAAATAACCTGTAAAACTCTGATGTTAAATGGGACGTGGTAGAAAATTTGGGTGCACCTAACTTTTGTGCTGGTGTGCCTAAGAAAAAATGTGAGGCGCACCGGTGCAACCAGTGCAAAAAGTTAGTCTAGAGCTCTGCCTGGGTTCGTTCCCTGGTTCGGATCTGGGGTCTTTCTGTGCGGAGTTTGCATGTTCTCCTCAGGCTTGCGTGGGTTTTCTCCGGGTACTCCGGGTAGCTATTTTTGTGCTTGATAACCATTTATATAAACTTAATGCCAACTTAATTTGGCTTGACTCCCAAATTTTTCCAGTAGCAGATGTATGTACAGTACATCCAACAAGTACTTTCTGAAAGTTTCAATAAAATCCATTTTATGATTCATGAGCTATTTTGCTAATGATTCTGACAAACTTACAGAACAAAATGCTTTAGTGGCTGTTTTAAAATCTACCATTTCTTGAAGAAATGCATATCACCCACCAGTTTAAATTTAGAACAAGATCCTCTCATGATGAAAAGAGACAAAGTTCTGGCCATATGGGTTAATCTTCAAAGGTAATACTTTAAGATCTTGTACTCAGAATAAGTGTTGGAAATGACTCCGCAACTACAACTTCAAACTTTAGCTCAGTGTCTATAATTTGCATTTTGTTACAGTCATTTTTGTTCTGTGTGGCAGCCATCTTGGTGATGTTAGCAAACATAAAAATTACTAAATTAACCAGTTTTATAGATAACGAGCTTAAGTTTGGTGTGTTAATACCTGAGAATCATCCAGATTGTGCAAGATCTTGCAACAATGCAGTGGTTCACAAACCTTTTCTTGGGTAATAATAAGAATATATTCACACCCTGCCCTTACACAAGTGTGCGCACACACACAATCTCCAACCAGACACAGATATTTTATTTTCAAACTTCTCTGCAGTTTGTTTCACACCTCAACCTTTTTTGAACCTGAACATTTTTTCAGTACCACTGTGCAGCTCCAAAGGGACTGTGCCACCCACTTTGGGAACCTCAGTTAATGCATGATGTTCTAGATTAGACCTTTATTGTCATTGTACAGAGCACAATTAAATTACAGTTCAGAACACCCATTCAGAAGAAGACAGAACATAAACATACAGGTGTTCTGGGTCATGCAACCACAGACCCTGCACAGAGCAAGGGTCATCTTCATGAAGACATCATGACGAGGCGCAACCCTTAACAGAAAAACTAAAACTCACACAAGGGACTAAAATATTTACAATATTTGACCTAAAACACTCATAACTACCCACATAACAAAATCTGTCTGGTCCTTTTAACACTTGGCCCAGATACCACAGAGACTGACAGCCCTTGGTGGTTTGTCAATCAGATGGCAATGATGGCACTGTTTTTAAGATGGCATATCACAGCTGGCCCAGATGTGGTTTGCCAGAAGTGGTCCATGCATGAGCAAGCACCACATAAATGAAACCACAACTGGGTCAGTTCACGGTATGTCATCTTAAAAACAGCACCATCATTGCCAGACCTGGCCCACATCTGGTTGACCAACGACTTGCCGTGTTAGACAGCAGTGCGAGACTGACACTGGATCTGGCCCACACCTGCTGCTATGTGGGTATATTTATTTGGATCATAAGATGATTTTAGTTTCAAGCATTATCATGAAAGTGGACGGGTGATGTGCTTTCCTTTAAAGAAAGCTAGGCTTTTCATTTTTTTTCATCATTCTCTCCTATACTCTTTTTTTTTCTAAATGCACTGCTCTGCAAATGTTTTACCTTCAGCTTCTCCCTGAGGCAAAATTAGGCAATTGTTTTATGCTAATTGCCGTTCCTGACGTAAACTGGCCTCCAAACTGTTGAATCAGGATTATGGGACAGGATCACTGACCGCTGAGCTACAGCAGACCAGTCAACACACTGTTCTGTAAATACCTTTATATTAAAGAATGGAAAAAACAACTTTTTTGAGCAAAGGTTGAGCCGTGTTCTCACTGGTTTCCTCCCACACCTCCACACTAATAAACACACACCGAATAGCACAGAAAACACACACTGTGCCTGTAAACTACTTGAACATCAATAAACTTAATGGACACACAGTTGTTGATGCTATTATACGCACACACTCCATCCCACCCACTATATGAAGTCTGGTATACACTTAAACACTCAGACATGAGGACAACAGCTTTGCTTTAAACACACACACACACACACACACACACACACACACACACACACACACACACACACACAAAAACAAGATTAGATCAGGAAATATCCATCATACACAAGCAGTCGTCATTCGTTGAGAAGTCTTGTTTCCTTTTTTACCTCCCTTCCTGCTCTGACCTCAGTATTTTAGCTGCCTTCATAAAACAGAGCGGAGCGGAACAACAGATAAATCCCAGAATGATGTCCCAGGCAGACTTCTGCTGCAACAGAAACGTCCAGATGAGCCGATATTCATATGCACAACATCTATTTATGAGATGGGAGGAGACAATGCACAACTGATACCCAGAAAAGCACATTTCTACAACAAATATGGGCGGGGATGTGGTAAGAAGAGTATAAATGTGAGTTTTACAGGTGGAGTGGCATAAAAAGATGAAAAGCGATGGAGGAATAAAGGGCGATGAGAGAATAAGGATGGGATCAATTCTTCTTCTTCATTGCCCTTCCCAACAGAGGACACGCCGTCCCCCAGATAGAGTTAAAGCAGCTTCCTGTCGCACTTATCTCGTGCCAAGTCACGCTAGAGAGCCGGGCAATATTTCATTCTAATTCAGGTCAGCAGCGTTCATATATCTTGTGGCGAGCCTCCAATCACTTATCCTCCTTTAAAGGGGATAATGAAGAACATCGTAAAAATACAACTATTCAGAACCCTCCTCCAGGATTAGTTCGAAAACTAAAGCCTGGTCTGAAAACAACAAAACACATGTTCAATTAAAAGAAACGTAATTAAAAGAACTAAAATTGAAGCCCTAGTATCCCTTATACTTCTCATCTTCATATCTGGTTTCATAAGAATTATTTACACATCTGTTACTTGCAACAGCTGAGTTTAAACGAGTGTCACACACTTGAAACAAGGTCATTTATCCACAATTTTGAAAAGGTGGCAACAATTTTGACCTGTCCATTTTGGAAGTTTTTTTGTGAAATTATATCAGTTTTAGCTATTTTTTCCCTTTTTTTGTGTTATACCAGTACACCAGGAAATAACGTGTATAACAATACATTTTTTTGCAAGAATTTTCTTGAAGAAGGTGGGAAACATTTACAGGCATGACTGTCATTTTGGTCCAGTCTTGAAAATAACTTTATGCACAATCTCCTGCAATATTGTGAGATGTGTTTAAAGTACGTGTTTAGATGACTCGACCACTACAAGGTCACATTTCAGCTCCATTCATGCTCCATTAATGCTTTAAATTTAAGCAAAGATCATGTGCATTAAGAAGCATTTAAAAATTTGTTATTGATTCTCAGCAACATCCACATCAAATTTTAGCATAATATCTGTAAAACTGTTTGAATTTTACCTTCTTTGTACTTCTTGAAAGTATCAATAATATGTGTCAACTGGTAGATTGGATATTTTGGTAGCACATAAAGTTAGTTAACAACAAAATACATTTTAAACTATCAGCTCAGAATTTATGTTGGGAATCAGTCTCGTCTTAAAAAATGCCTAATTTTTTGCTTAATATCTTTAAAACTGACTGAATGTATTTTTTAAAGGTCTATTAGTTTTGACAGCCTTTTTGAATAATGTTGAAAGTGATTAGTTGTAAGTTTGACCCAATAATTACTTTTTACAAGTCCAATAAAATTTGTCTAGTGGTTCATAACTATCATGAATGATGAATTCATTTTGTTTTCGTACATCTTTTTCAAAGGACAGTGCACATTAATCAAAATTCTAAATAATAGAATTGTGCCAGCATTAGCATAAAGGTTAATTTACTTTTGTTGTCCGGAGTAAAATGAAAACCATTTGAAAAGCATATCTACAAAACGTGTACTACAATCCACAAAAACAAAACACACAAGTTTCACATTGTAAAAGTTGCGCAGTTCAAACATCTATTTCATGAATGAGTACATGAAGGATTTTCTGTAAGCTTAATTTAAAGTTTCTTTTTAAAAATCGTGCAACCGTCACAGTCTGACATATTCTGGTAATTTATTCCATTTAATGTGTTTTTCTCTTAAAGACCACTTTTATAGTTTTCAGCGCACACGGCATCGTGGGATAGGTGCCTGAGGTTATTTGATAAAAACAAACCTGCATCGCTATTAAATCTGACAGATGCGAGTCCATTTTTTTTTTCATTTTATCTGATGTTTTTTGCTAATTCTCTCAGAGAACACACTGGATGAGGTGAAATGTTGGAGCATCAGTAGATCGTAAGATGTTTTACGTTTTAGTTTTTATTTTAAACTTGATTTTGATTCATTGTTACATTTTTCCATTTCATTTTGAATCTGCCCTTACCCACGTGAACTGAATGCCACAAGATATTCAAAATATTTAACTATTTTAGGTCCACGTGTACTCACTATCTACTACATGATTGTTGAATGAAATTAACAGAATTATTATTTTATTGTAACAATATTACAGATAATTTGTGACACAGATCCAGTTGGGCTTGTTGTTAATCTAATGGCTGCTGTGAGCTGATGCCCTGTTAGGTCACCGTTTTTGCTCCTCCATGTTGTCACACATGCCAACAGTGGATAAGATAGGCAGTAGGGTTTTTTAAGTCTATGGTCCTGACCCACCTCAGGCAAACAGTTTTTTTTTAATTGAAGAAAATGGAATGAACAGGCACATATTATTTTCTTGGTACAAGGCTTGTTTATGAGCAGCAGAGTGGACCAACATTAGTTCTTGTCCCCAAGCAAGTTTTTTTTCTTTTTTTTTTTTTTCAAACTAACAACACAAGAGCGCGAACACTGGTGCCTGAAAACATCCTTTTACAGCAGGACAGCTGGGACAAAATGCTGAGATGGAGAAATTTTATGTCAACAAGTTAATAGTAGCATAAAAGCTGAACTTGTAAAGCATTCTTAATTCTTCTAAGATACCTCATGGCTAAAAGCTTTACTTAATTAAAGGCCTGGCATTCCTCAAAGTAATGCATATCACCCTCTGCCTGGCAGAACAGAGTTTTACGCTAAGATTTTATGATGAAAAATGACAACAGTAAAGATGTTTTGGACAAACCTTGTGAATAAAGTCACGTGCTACCTTATGTAAAATTTCAGAGTATGGATAAAAAACTGTGTTTTTCAACTCTGGTCCTCAAGGCACACTGCATGTTTTGTTTCCCTGTTTCAGCACAGCTGATTTAAATTGATAACTGATTAACAGGCTTTTGTTGAACTGCAATCATCTGACTCAGATGTGTCAAAGCAGGGAAACCTCTAAAACATGCAGGGCAGTGTGCCTCAAGAACCAGGGTTGAAAAACACTGCTGTAAATGACTCTCAGGTTCTTCAAGGGGTTTAAATCACCAGCTTTATCACGATATGATGTTATATCTATTTGTTTGGATGACAATTTTATATTTCTCAATATCACAAAGTCTATTATGATATGATTTTGATTCAATTTAATTCATAAGTCTGCGATCAATATAATGTGAAATCATATGCCCATCTAACACAGTAGCTACGTTTACATGGACATAAGTAATCGGATTAAATGGCCATTTGGAATAAAAATGAGTCATGTGAACATCACATTCAGATTTTTCTGATCCAATTCAGCTCAGTCTGAATGAATTTGTAATCCTAATGAGAGGGGTGGTTTATGCCGATTAATAATCCAAACGACGTGCATGTAAACACTTTATCAGATTATCTTATTCTGATTGTGGAAAACTGACCTGACCTGACTGTGCATGTCTGCTGACTTTCATCCACCGGTTTCTGCTTTTTTGTGGAGGGAGGGACAGCAGCACAAAGTTTCAGGCAGCACTGAACTTTTCCTATCATTTTCTCATTCAATAAAGAAGGAAGATGAACAGCATGCGTTGCTTCGCCAAAATAATAAAAAAATAAATAAAAAGTGAACAAAAAAAAAGATCAGTAGCTACTTTTACATGGACATAAGTAATCGGATTAAATGGCTGTTCGGAATAAAAATGCATCATGTAAACAGCCCGTTCCGATTATTCTGATCCGATTGAGCTCGATCAAAATGAATTTTTAATCCAAATGAGAGGGGTGGGTTATGCCGATTGATAATCGGAATGATATGCATGTAAACACTTAATCGGATCATCTTTTTCTGATTGTGGAAAACAGACCTGAGTGCGCAGGTCTTTTGACTTTCTGCTCTTTAGAGGAGGCGGGGCAGCAGTGCTGTAGTTTCTGCGTTGCGCCGCGCAGAACTTTTCCTCCATGCTCTCAACAAATGAAAAAGGAGACAAACAACAGACGTTACTTCGTAAAAAATAAAAATAAAAAAACACGTATTGCTTCATCTGCAGCTCTACCGAGGAGTAACGACGTCTCTACCGTTATTAAAAGCTGACACGGGTCAGTCCTGAGCGCACAGAGGAGCTTTGTTTACCTTTGTAACACGGAAGTAGAGGTGAAAGTTTACAACACTGCGCATGTCTGGACTTTTATTCTGAATAAAACTCCGGTGCATGTAAACACTTTTCTTGATCGGATTGTCTCCATGTAAACAGTACATTCAGATTATTTAATCTGAATACATTTCAATCCGATCAAAAAAATTTGTGCATGTACACATAGCTAATGTGTTGTTACAACCCTTGTTACTACAACACTAAATTTTAGCTTTTCTCTATTAAAATTTTAGTTTTCAACTTTTTTTATTTTACTGTTATTTAACCAGGCAAGTCCTAGCCTGGTTTAAACCAGACCCTGTGCTTCACTTTGCTTCGTACAAGGGTCTGGACTTATGCATAGACAAGTGACTCTTGCAGGAGGCGTGGCCTCTGCTGAAGTTTAAAATTATTGGATCAGTCGGCCGCGACGTATGTCGCTGTGAAGGAGGCTAAGCTAAGAAGCTAACCAGAAATCGCGTGCGCTGTAAACAACCCTACTGAGAGGAGAGAAGTACTGAGCCGAACAAGACGACTGTAAATGAGAGCTGCTGCTTTGTCAAATAAATTTATTTTAATTTGGAAGCCTTATCAACACAGACTGGCTTCATTCTCTTCCTCCACTTCTGTATGCTAAAACAACTAGCAGACATTGCGCAGAAAGTCGACGTCATTCAAAACTCCTCCTGTTTGCTGATTGGCCCAGGTAAAATAAACTACAAGCAGACACTGTGCAGAAAATTRACGTTCTGTTCTCTGATTGGCCCGGCTAAAAATCTGCCAGTGAAATCCATCTCAAAGGGAGAAGTCCCAGACGGAGCAGTGAAGGGAAACTAGAATTGTGCAGAGCTGCGTAGGAAGGCAAGGGCCAGGCTAGGCAAGTCCCGTTGAGATCTCAGATCTCTTTTWCAAGGKWGGCCTGGGCCTGAAGGCAACCTATTGTACATGTTTTTAGGGGTGGGGAAAACCAGAGTACCTGGAGAAAACCCATGCAAGCACGAAGAGAACATGCAAACTCCTCTTAAAAAGAGGTCCGAACCGGGGATCGAACCCAGGACCTTCTTCCTGTGAGGTGTCGGTGCTAACCACTAAGCCATTGTGCTGCTGTATAAAAAAATAACTGAAATGTAATAATTTTCGTCACTGAAAGTGAAGTCAGTTAGCTGTGGGAGCCATCTTGAATTGAATAAACAGCAAAAGGTAACCAGTTTTATATGTGGTTCATAAGATATTTTGCCAACAGACATTCACAGCTGACTCTAACAGGTAGTGTCAAAGTTTTAACCAAAGATTATGCAAAATGTGTTACATTCAATGTATGTTCTGAGGATGACTCTAAGCTACAACCACACTGAAATTTAGCACACAATTTATAAAATTATTTGAGCTGCAGCTGTTTCTGTTTTCCAACCATCAGCTGGCTGTGGCGGCCATCTTGAATTGAATCGACTCCATAAGTTAATTAGTTGTAGATAAACTGTGTGATAAAAGTGATTACTTTGATAATTCCGTTCAGTTTTGTCCAGATACACAAACAGACATAGATGACTGTTTTAAAAGCAGTTAGCTCTCACAGTATACTTTGAGAGTGAATCTTAGCTACTACCTGTTTACAGGTAGTTGTGACTCAGAGTTCAGACATAGACCTCATGACTCAGACTAGCAAATCAAACTTACTTTAATTTAGAAACAAAACACAGTCATGGACTTGTGAAGATTGGCCACAAGCAAGAGAGCAGACCAGACCAAACACATACAGAGAGTAATGCTGAACCAAAGGACAAACCAACACACTGGGACTATAAAGACCAACTAATAAACTGAAACAACAAACACCTGTGCAGGGACAAACAGGATCAGGTGTGAGTGGGCATGGCTGAACAGAGGAGCATGAACCATACAGAGGAAGCTTAAACACAGACTCAATCAAACACATAAACTTTAGTAAATCAAAATAGTACAGAATTTAAACAAACCAAAGTAAAAATCACGAGATCAAATTTTATATCAGTATACTGTAAAATGGACTGAATTGTAGCAATTGTTTTGTGTTTTCTAAGGGTGGTTAACTGTGCAGCCATCTTAAGTTTTTTTACTGTACAAATTTCTGAGAATTTTAATAAAACCCAACTTGTGATTCATTAGATAAACACTCAAACGACTGATGGATTTACTTTACATTTAAATGTGTTACTATTACTCATTCCAGTTGAGTAGAACAAGTTGACATGTTATTTTAAAGGGATCCACGATTAGTTGTAACATTAAACTTTATTTGATAAACATTTATTTTAACTGTAAAATAAAGACTGTAAAAATACTGTAGGCTGTTTAGTTTTGTACATTTATTAAAAATATATTTTAACACGGACGGAGCCATTTTATTTACACGCAAAGCATTCTGGGTAAATGATGACATCAACTAGGTCATCGGTGCGAGGCTGCTAGTGAGCTATATCCACCCTGAAGGTTAATCTTGGACAATATCTGATGATCGACTCTTTTAAATGAAACCAGAGAGCGTTGACAGAGAGGAGAAGGTAGAAATGACTCAGCCTGTAACTGAAAATATGGATGGAGGACAACAGAGCTGCTTCATGGAAGAAGAACCTCAGCTTATCCTGTTAGCCTTTGTGCTAGTGCCCACGCTATATTGCCTTTTATGTATTAGCTCGGCACTAGCGTGACAAACAAGCTAAACTGAGGTCCTCCATCCATATTTTCAGTTACAGGCTGAGTCATTTTTGTGTTCCCCTCTCTGTCATGTG
Organism: Austrofundulus limnaeus; assembly: GCF_001266775.1. Taxonomy (NCBI): domain Eukaryota; kingdom Metazoa; phylum Chordata; class Actinopteri; order Cyprinodontiformes; family Rivulidae; genus Austrofundulus; species Austrofundulus limnaeus. The sequence continues at coordinate 238,989 of NW_013952802.1, forward strand.
GATGGAGGACCTCAGTGATGAGAGGAGAATGTGTAGCGCTGAGCTAATACATATATATGGTGATAGCGTCGGGGCTAACGCTAAAGCTAACAGGCTAAGCTGAGGTTCTTCTTCCATGAAGCAGCTCTGTTGTCCTCCATCCATATTTTCAGTTMCAGGCTGAGTCATTTCTACCTTCTCCTCTCTGTCAATGCTCTCTCGTTTCATTTAAAAGAGTCGATCATCAGATATTGTCCAAGATTAACCTTCAGGATGGATATAGCTCACTAGCAGCCTCGCACTGATGACCTAGTTGATGTCATCATTTACCCAGAATGCTTTGCATGTAAATAAAATGGCCCCGTCCGTGTAATATATTTTTTAAAATTTTAGTTTAAAAATGATAAAACCTGAACATCCTACAGTATTTTTTACAGTCTTTATTTTACAGTTTAAGTATATGTTTATCATATAAAGTCTATTGTTACAACTAATTGGGGATCCCTTTAAGTAATCCACTACATCTGTTTTTGAGTGCATTGCTAACAGATCTAACAAAGTAACACACTCAAACAGAGCAAAAACATTATCACCTTCTACAGAAGGCAAAGGGTTCAGTAAAAACAAGTACTTTTTCAGCTCTACCAAAGCGTTTTGGTGAAACCTCTTGGCTTTTAGCTGTTCACTCCCGTCACACAATCAAACCACTTTTCAGATACTTTCCGTCTTTGTCAATGTCAGTAAGAAAAAAAAAGTCTTGAACAAATTGTTACCAGAGTAAGAAAAATAATGTTGTACTCGAGGGAATTAAATGCCACTGCGACTGTCTTGTCCAAAAGTGCACCTCACTTGAGTTTTATTAGGCTCCAGCAGAAACGAATCACAACATAAATCAATTCCAGGCTGTTTAAAATACAGCAGAGTTGAGCCAAGATTACATAACAATTTAAACATGTCATACTCACTTCTGACTATTCACATCATGGCTAAAGGTGAAGAAGAATTTTATGATTCCAGTGTATGATATGCTTTGATTAAAGTTGTACAATATTTAAGTTATTTATTACTTGTGCAAATGCTGAGTCAATATTCACATTAATGTTTTCCTGTTTATAATACTTTCCGTAAACTTTTTGCAATCAAACTTCTGGACATTTTGTGCTATTTCCATAGTTCATTAATCAAAACGTCCAACTATGGAGAAGAAGTGCATTAATAATTTCATATTTGTAACGTTTAAAAATATCAAAATTTATTTTCAAAAAATCTTTATAAAATACATGCATACAAACACCATTCTTGGAAGTCTACTTCAACATTCATTCTCTATTATAGATTTAGATTTTATTTTTTACAGCAGCTTAGATGGAAATGGGGAGGAGAGGGGCATCATCACACGTCTTTTATGACATAATTTATTCAAAATGGAATGGCTATAAACAAAGAGTCATTACGTCCCATCTTTACTATTTTCATTGTATTCAGGCATTTTAAAACTCCTATTAAGCTTATTTGTTTACCATTAACGAACATAATAAGCAACAATTAATAAGTATTTGCATGATAATGAGCACAATTTAAGTAAAGGTCTATTCACAGTAGTATTAGATTGTTGTAATAAATATTTAACAAAGTTTAACTAAGCAGTAATGTGAGACTAATTAAGCGCTGTTAGTGGGTAGTTTGTGTTCCCTGAATTAAAGTGTTACTATTATTAACTCAGTTGTATTTTAGATACAGCAAAACAAATTGTTGAAGTCAGCAAAGCAACTGTGTTGGACAGCCCGGTCAATGCTGCTGTTTGTTGAACAGTGTTAATTTTCAAAATGGCACCGTAGCTCGGCTGCAGAATTTATTGGCAGGCTTGTCAGCTGGTGTTAAAAGGCTGCCTGATTGTTCCCTGTCCATTCTGTGTCTCAATCTGACCATCGCCCGTGGATCGGCAGGAGGCTACAGGTTTACTGCCAAGGCTCCTCTAACAGTGACGACACTCAGCCTGGGTCTTTTATCACAGTGATGGATGTGATAAAAGGTTTTGTAAGTGAGCATGTGTTTTCCCTTTATGCTTTAGCAAACAGGCCTGCGTGCATTTTACTAGTTTATGTAGATTCATTCCATTATTGCTTTACATTGAGGACAGGTTCAGGTACTGGAGTTTTACTGTCATTATAAGTAGATCACACTGTGAAGGTTAGTTTGGTAAATCAAGGGGGAATCATCACACAGAAAAATAAAATATTTTCTAAAAACAAGAAACAGCAAGAAGTTAAAAGAAATGGACATTAAATATATAGTTAAGACAGCAGCTGTAGTTATACTGTACATATGAAGTTGTTTAATGCACACATTAGTGTTAGTGAGTGTGAATGCTTGTGTGTGTGCATGTGTTTGTGGGTGGGGGATAAAGAGAAATAAAAAGAAAAAAATGTTCCTCATCCTGTTTTTATGCAAGGGCCAGTACATTTTCTCTGATGGAAGGGGAACAGAGAGTGATCCGTTTGAATTTGGTCCACGCTAATCAACCTTCCTCTTCATAGACACAGTCCAGGCCAGGAAGTGCAGCTCCTATAATCCTCTGGGCTGTTTTAACTACCCGGGACAAATCTCTTCTGATCTCCCCATACCAAGTGGTTTAGCTCTGGCAGAGGGGGCTACTGTGGTTCAGTAGAAGTTCATGAACAGTTCTGAGGCTAGGGGCTTGTTTTAGTTTCCTCATGAAGAAAGAGCACCTGCTAGGCTCGCTTCACTAGGCTGGATGTGTTCCCGGTTCAGATGAAGTCCTCAGTTATGTAAGTTCTCATTCTTCCACATTTTCTCACTTTTGAGGCCTGTGTGGAACATCAGGATCTCCTGAACACAATCATCATTGTTTTTGTGGTGTTTTGGATCAAATAGTTGTCCAAACATCACTCAACCATAAAGACCTCTTCAATCACTCAGTTGAACCTCTTGCCTATAGCTTAGTAGGATTCATTGTAACTGACAAAAGTAATCACTATGGTGTCTTCAGAGAAATAATTCGAGTATTTGAAGGGTACAAAAAGGGCTGAGCTAAGCACACAGCCATGTGGGACTTCTGTGTTTAAAATACTGATGGATGATGCCAGGTTTCCTATTCTGACAATCTATGGTCTATTGTGAGCAAGTACTCCATGAACACAAATATATGGAGAGTCCAAGGTTGATGAGTTTGTGTCCTCATTCCTGGGAGTTTATGGCACTAAAGGTGGAGCCGAGGACTATAAAGAGCATCTTTATATATGAGCTTGGTTGTTCTGAGTGAAACAAGACTGTGTGAAGTGATGGAAACAACATCCTCTGTAGATCTGTTTGCTCAAAAGACAAACTGGTGGCTGTCCATGTCTGCAGCAGTGGTGTTCCTGATGTGAGATAAAATCACTCTCTTAAAGTACTTTGTCATCACAGAAATGAGAGTAACTGGCAGGTAATTCAGACAAGTGACATCAGCTTTTTGGGGCACGGGAACAATGGGGCTGGTTTTGAGGCAGGTGGGACGACACTTTTTTGTAGGGAGAGACTGAGATAACTGCACATAGTACAGCCCTTTATCATCAGAGGACTGAGAGTCCAAGACAGTTCCTTGATAATTTGACTTGAAGTGACCCCTACAAAAGATAGTAGGTACATATGGACATACATACATGCATACATACATACATACATACATACATACATACATACATACATACATACATACATACATACATACATACATACATACATACNCATACATACATACATACATACATACATACATACATACATACATACATACATACATACATACATACATACATACATACATACATACATACATAGTACAGTTATGTGCCTGGTATGTATCGAGTACCTACGCAGATGATGTTGTATTATAAAGTGACTTTGTACCCTGTCTTTACAAAGTGTATATACTAAGGTCTTACCTGGTAACTGTAGGAACTGGGCTGTATTATAAAAACTTGTTATCTTGTACTTACAGAGTTTATACAGCTTAAGTGCCAGGTATGTACCCAGTAAGTACTAGGTAAGTACCTGGCAGGGCAGATGTGGCTGAATGGTTAGAGCAGTCATCTTCCAATGAGATGGTTGGGGGTTCTATTACACCACTATTCAGTCACACAGTGTCTCTGGTCAAGACACTGAACCCATTGTCGCTGATGTGTGTCCCATCAGTGTATGAATGTGATTTAAAGCACTGATTAGTCTATATAGAATAATCTATCTAGATTAGCTTTATAGAGATGTAGTAGAGTGCTGTGGGAATGGGCCAACATTGGGTTGTAAAGCATTTTGAGTTTTCTTGGAGGACTGAAAGGTGCTATATAACTGCATTGTATTTACCTGATACACACAAAGCTGTAATATATATTGCTACTACTTAGACTGAAGATGTTGGGGATTTCCCACACTAGCTGTTCAGTGCAGGTCCTGTGTGTAGCCCCACACCCTGTCTTGTCCCACTTTTTCAGTGATGTTGACCCTCTTGAAGGTTCTGCTGTAAAATGAATGGCTGCTCCCCTCAGGCTCAGTTCTCTCAGCTTCCAGTCTGCTGTGTTGACTGTTGAAATGAACACATAAGTGATTCAGGTTGTCAGGTAGATCCTTGCCTTGACTGATCTGTGTGGTGTTGCTCCTCTAGATTGTTAAGCTCATGCTCAGTGGTTGCTCTCAAAGTGTCTCTCACTGCACATTGTAATTTAAATGCCAATTTGTATAAAATTAACACTTTAAACACTGTTCTTATTGACTTTTTAGTCTAACATTTGGTGTGAAAACCTGTTAAATTGTTTTTTTTTAGTGTGATAGTTTCATAATAACAAGCAAAAAACTTTCTGTTTTTCCACACACAGGAGTGTGGAGCGAGAACCATTAGCCTTTATCTGGATTTGTTTCTGGCTACTTGACTAATGGAAGTTCAATCTCCAACCCTGATTTTATGTCTAAAGGCCTTTTCAGATGCAGGATGTGTAACATTAATGGCTACATGAATCTGTTAAATTTACGGCGTTCAGTCATTCAGACACAGAACCACTTTTCTGTTGAAAGTGCTAATGGGTTCCTTCATACTCACGATTCTGATGAGGAAAGCAACGGTACTTATATAAAATTTACCTTTCAAACAATATGCTGATATAAAGCCCTTATTGAAGCAAATTTTCCTCATTACATGTCATTGTCCCACCTAGATAAGATGTGGTGGTAAACACATTCAGAGAATTGTTAGGATTCTGTACGTGAGGAACAACAATAAACAACAAAGGTATTTGTGACTTGTAAGAATGACAGAATTTTACAATATTAAAACTACATTAGGTGTCATCTATTCCTGATTCTCTGTACTGTATTAAATAATAATGACATTACATGAACATTTGAGCCTCCCATCCTTTTGTCTGACCACTTTCCTGCAGAATTAATCATGTTAGCAACTTCCGGTAAGCCAGTGGAAGTAGCAGTAAAGTGGTTCAGTGTTAATTGCTTGGCAAAAATGTGCACAAGAACCTACTTTACCCCTCAGGTGGGGATGAAGCCCAGAACATATTTTAATTTCTTGAATGGGAATTAAAAAGATCCATCTCCACAACACCTGACTGTTATTTGTCTCTTGGTCTGGATCAAGGGCAAAATGTGATTTTGAGCAAGTTTTCAAACTTTTATCACCCAGCGCTGTAAGAAAAGTTCTTTATAAGCAGTGTTGATGGTGCACAACAGTGTTGTGATAGTTTGTAAGAATGCAAACAGGTGTACTTCCAGTGGGGGGAAGTTTCTGTCGTGGACAGATTACCATCCAGACCTGGAGGTCATCATAGAAGTTATAAAACAGGAATTAGGTGTGTGTGTGGGCGGGCGAGTATTACCTACGATGTGGGGACAAATTTAGGCATACACACCTACTTGTATGGACCAACTGTTACTTACAGGGACCTAAGCCTAGTCCCCATTGGGGAAAATACCATTAGAGGGTCACAGACTTAGGTGTGAATTAAGTTAAGGTTAGGTTTAGCTATGTACCAGTGAGGTTAGGTTTAGGTTTGGGGTCAAGATTAGCCTATAGAGATGAATGGACGTCAATGCAAAGTTCAAAGACAAGTAGTACTAGACCGTGTGCGTGTATCCAATAAAACAAATGCATCTCAGGGTGTGGGAAAGGAATTACACTATCACCATAAAATGACTCACAATAATTTCTAACAAGTCATGTTTGACTGGGAACACCAAGATTGTAACAAATGATCCAAACAGATTTTGTTTGTTCGACAGCACAGTGATTAGACCTTCTACTTCTCTCCAAGACAGTTGAAGGTCAGGGCCTATCTGTGTGGAGTTTGCACGTTCTTTACATGCATGGTCGGGTTTTCTCCAGGTACTCCGTTTTCTTCTAACTTACTATGCTTGTTTTGCACAATCAAGGCATACAACCACATGCCTGTCCAGGATTGTACCCCACCTCTCATACGACTGCTGGAGAAAGCCACTAGTCTGTTTTGTGAGGCTTAATCATTTTTTCTTTGATTTTATCACCTTATCAAAATGTCATGAAGAAGTGGACAGATTTCTCTGAAAGTTTTAGAAAATAATTACTGAACATTTACACCTAAACGTTTGAAGTCAACCCCATTTAAGATGGCCACCACAGCTAAGTAACAAAAGCAAACATAAAATAGCTATAAAATCAGTCAGTTTCACAAATATTAAGCTAATCCTTGGTAAGATAAGATAAAACTTTATTGAAATTAGCACATTTGCACATGGTATGGTAATAGCTGAAAATCATTCACAACACTTGCACAGAGTAGTGCACAATGTTTTTGTCTAAAACTTTGGCACTAACAATTTGCAGCAACTCTGTCAGCATGTTAGCAAATTATTTCGTGAACCTGAAGAAATTTATTGAGGTTCTATTTAGTCACTGATTTTTTTAAAGCACCACACATACTGGAATTTTTCTTAGGTGAATAAAGATATATGTTTTTATAAACTATTGTGTGATTATTTTTGTGATTAAAACAATGATTTTATGTACTGACTGGTCTGAATGGCTTGATGTTGTGGTCACTCAGAGCAGGAAGTGCATTTAGTTAGAAACATGCCTGGTGATATTTACAACACAGAATTGGATTAAACATGAGTTGGAAGGAAATGTGGTTGAAGACCTGATTCCGGAGCAGGAAGTGTTCCCCCCAAGTGAAGTAATGGTTGTAGGTGGGGTCAGGTCATGTGGGTGCATTTCCTGTCTCAGGTCTGACTGCAGACTAGAGCATCAAATTCTCTCTCGGTCAACAGCGCTGCTGTGATTGTATGAGCCTTTTAACATTCAAGTATTGTAGATATTTCTATCTGGTTGTGAACATGTAATGGAGTAAACAAAACCTGCTTTATTTTTCAATTCACCGGACTTATTTCAATGCAACTTTCAGAAAATAATCATTGAATGTATCTCTAACAGATTACATTTTGAAGTCAGCCCTATACAAGATAGCTACCACAGCTAATACACATTAGCCTCCATGGGCAGCACAATGGATAGTGGTTAGGACTATTGCCTCACAGCAAAAAGCTCCTAGGTTCAAGTCTTAGGTCTAAGCCCCAGATTAGACCTAGGGTCTTTCTATGTGGAGTTAGCATTGTTCACTTCATCTTTGCGAGGATATTCTCACACAGTCCAAAAACATGCACCTTTACGCCGTGTTCTTCATTTTTCCCAGCACTTGATCAAAAGAGGCTCTAATCCCTACTAATGTAATTTCTCATTTGTTACACCTGGTGAAAATTTACATTTAATGTATCTCATGAGGTTATGAGAAACACTCTTTGATAGCCAAAATCTGGTTTGAGCCCCGGCCAGCTGCATGCATGTATTGTGGGAGGCTTGTGTTTACTCGGGGTTATACAACACAAAGAGCACAGGTCAGTTGTAATTCCTCACGGGTACTTAAAGAATGAGATATTGATCGTGGCACGCACACAACTTTGTTTTCCTGCTTTACGTAAATCACTTTGTTATTGACAACTCCCAGACCTGAATCTCTTCATCCCATCAGCGTACCTGCCTTCATTCTCCAGTCGACCACTGGGGAAACCCTCATTTCACAGTAGCATCTGCTGTGTCTCCATTTATTAACAGTGGACACTTTCCAAAACCTAATAATATTGCCAGTTTTCCTTCTATAGCATGCCTGGGGCTGCATAAGCCTAAGTGATTAGTTTTGCAGCGGCACAAATGGCCTGAAGGTATATTGTCAGCGAAGAGGACAAGACATCCTGCACGGGAAAGCTTTCATTCCTCTAGCTATTTAATTATGAGGGCAGCAGACCCCTGGGTGAATGGCTTCATTCTCGCACCGCAGTGGCTCGCTAACAAACTCCGTTGAGTGCCTCTGATTGATCTGAAGCCGTGGCCGTGAAAAGACAAAGGCAGTAAGAGAAGGAGGGGAGGAGGTGGACAGGAAGTAGGAGAGGTGAAAAGATTAGAGAGAAAATGAAAGGCCTAGCATTCCTTCCTGCCCACGGCAGGGGCAGAGCCAGGGGGTGGCCATGGCCACCATAGACAAATCTTTGGCCACCCTATTGGCCACCCTGCTGTACACACCCCTTCCACAAAGAAACAACCTTTAGGGGTGTAATAATCCTCCTGAACAGTTGGTGGCAGAGTTAAACAGTTTGAAATATCACCAAGCTCTATCACTGGAGAAGAGTAATGACAAGGAAGTGATGATTATACAGAACCTATGCCTATGAAATCTGACTTATGGCGTCAACTTTTGGACTTATGGTGACAAATGTTTTTGTTTTTTGTCACCATTTTATGTTATGAAGGCTGCATGATGCTCTGTGTTTGGTTATAAGTAGGCCTATGATTAAATCAGAAAAAGTGAAACACCCCTCTAAATTCACTAAATAAATTGGGTAAAATTTATGTTAGTTTTAAACAAGCAGTTACTAAGTAGTACTTAATGTAATTTCATTGTGCTCTGTACAGTGACAATAAAGGCATCATCACCATCAGTTGATGGTCATCATTATTTGGCACAATGACATGTTACAATTAAAAACAAATCAATTAACAAAATAAAAATAAAAAGCACCCCTAAAGCTATTAACAAAATAAAAATAAAAAGCACCCCTAAAGCTATTGGATATGATAAATAGTGTCACATTAATTAATCTAATTTCAGCTGTAGCAGTGAGTTTAAAAACAGGATGATGGCACTAGTTTAATGAAAAATCTGTCTCTGAAATAATTAAATCAAGTGTTAATTTAAGTAGGTAAAAGTATGTTTAACAACCTGGTGAAATACACCAGAATGCAGGAAATGGCATCTATTTTGTCCAAAATTTTCTGGGGGAGGACCCCCAGACCCCCCAGGAGTGTGTCCCCCGACTTTTAAAATGGTTCTGATGCTCATGTTTATAAGGTACTCGCTGCCTATAAGGACATAAGGAAATGAATAAAACACAAAGATCTGCAGAAAAATGTTCAAGTAAAAAATGATGTAATTTTCCTGGCCACCCCTGTGTGAGTAGTGGTTCTCGTCTGGCTCCACCACTGGCCTATGGTCTTTTATGTCATGGTGCAATGGTGGGCACAGCTAACCCAAAAGTTAGGTTCACTAACCACTTATCTGCTAAACGAGAATCCTAGCTCTGCTAACACTAAACAGTTAAACAAAATGGTGGATTTAAATTTAGCGGAACATAAATTAGCGAAAGCTAATTTGGTCGCTAATCATTTCCAAAGTTAGCAAAAAAGCTAATCCGTTAAATGAGAAGCTGGTTTCGTCATTAGCGGAACTGTGTCCACCACTGCCAGTGTGTCAGCCATCTTGAATTGGGTTGACTCCACAATTAATCAGTTGTACCTGCACATTCAACGATCAGTCTTTGAGAGTTTCTATAAAATCCATCAACTGGGTCATGAGATATTTTGCTAACGCTACAGCTGAGCAAACAAGCACTTTGGCATAGGATGATAAAGAGGGGGAATAAAAGAGGAAGAGAAAGGAATGTCTGCAGGGAGGGAGGTGGGATGACATGGATGCATGGTTGGATGGATGAGAGGAGAAGCAGGAAGGGAGAAGAGTGGGGTGTCTTTCCTGGCACATCAGTTTCCCGCACAACTATACAAATGCGCACTCTTCGGGGGCTGCATTTACACACTTTCTGTTAAACAGTTGTTAGAACGTGCACAGCAACAGGGGAGCAAAGATATGGATATATTTGCATAAATAGGTATTATACTCAGAGCCAGTGGACAGTAGTGATGGCTAAAGAAGATAAGATGGAGCTTTCATTCTCTCCCTCGCTGTTCCCCATTACCACACACAAACTCTCCGTTCATTGCTTATGCAATTTTTTTTCTTTTTTCTGCTTGATTTTCTTTTTAGCTTTTCTTCACTCAGGGCAGAAAAAAAATCTCCCTTCCTGCCTTTTTTTCTCCTTCTGTCTCCCTGCAAACATCCTCACCCAAACAAACACATTGATCCTGCGTACTTGTGCCGCTAACATCTTTGCCTCCCTGCACCTTCTCCTCTTATCTGCTTCCGTTAACTCCCGGTGCGAGAACTTTTTCAATTATGCCTCTGCCTCTGAGGGGTTAGAGACGAAGGCACTGTTTTGGCAGAATAAAGAGTCTGCAGAGGAGAAATGGGGGGGG
>NW_013952802.1:251909-253223 GCF_001266775.1 Austrofundulus limnaeus
GTTGTAATGTGACAAAATATGGAAAAGTTCAAGGGGTATGAATACTTTTGCAAACCACTGTAATAGTTCAGCTTTTTTTTTTTTTTGAAGTGGGGTTGGGTTGAAAGGTAGTAAACAACATCTTACCAGTAGATAGCTCTTTAAACATCATCTTCAGTTTGGAGAAACGTTTATTTCTAACAGACTGCATGTCTGAGTCGAACAATCACTCCAATCTTGAAGATTTGATAGCGGCCATTAACTAAACATTCCGGTTATTTAGAGTTCTGTAGTTATTTTCAAACAACTAACAGAAGCAGCTAGCTGTAACACTTTCAGTGTAGCCTGGATCACTTCAGGCAGGTTTTTCTGATTAAATAAATGCATAATAATAAACGAATAATAATGTCAAGCTTTATGAAACAGAGTTTGCCTGAACTGCTATAATTTTAGGGGGATTGTAGTTTATTTAAGACAGCAGTAGAGGATTCATTCATGCATTTCCTTCTAATACCTTAATAAAGCTGTGCGACCAGTCTCCATCCATCCATCCATCCATCCATCCATCCATCCATCCATCCATCCATCCATCCATCCATCCATCCATCCATCCATCCATCCATCCATATGTGTTTTGTATTAAATTTTACATCACAGATAAAAGTTTCTCACACTGGTGTGGCAAGAGAGGGGAACTCTCAGGAAACAGTTAAATTTGGTGTTACTTGTACCTCAAAGTGTGATCCACTCTTTTTGTCTCAACACAAGCAAAATAATAATTTGTACCCAAGTCCCTCTTGCAAATGACATCTTGATCTCACTGGGGTTTTAATCTGGATAAATAAAGAAATGAAATGAAACAGGAGTTTCAGGCTTTTTTCTAAGCTTTAAATTTGACAAATTGCCCTGTAAACATAGCCTGGTTTAAACCAGACCCTGTCCTTCACTTTGCTTCGTACAAGGGTCTGGACTTGCTGAATAGAGAATCGTTTCTTGCAGGAGGCGTGGCCTCTGCTGAAGCTTGTGTGTGTTGTCGCTGTGACGGAGGCTAATCTAAGAAGCTAACCATAAATTGCGTGCACTGTAAACAACCCTACTGAGAGGAGAGAAGTACCAAGCCAAACAAGACGACTGTAAATGAGAGCTGCTGCTTTGTCAGACAAATATAATTTAATCTGGAAGCCTTATCAACACAGACTGGCTTCATTCACTTCCTCTACTGTCGTATGCTAAAATAACTAGCAGACACTGAGCAGAAAGTCGACATTGTTCAAAACTCCTCCTTCTGTTCTCTGATTGGCCCAGGTAAAATAAACTACAAGCAGACACTGCGCA
>NW_013952802.1:253399-255449 GCF_001266775.1 Austrofundulus limnaeus
TATTACAACCAAAACCGGTTTTGACGCCGCCACCGCAGTTTGTCCTTCATGAGCCTTCGTAGACAAGATGGCGGCTGCCTGTAGTGGCAACCTGCGACCATGGAGATATAAACAGCTTTTTATAAGGTAAAAATAATAAAACAAGGTCTTTGTCTGCAATGATTAGACATATTTTTTTTATTATTGTCGTTAGTGATTATCTCAATTTCAGCCAAAAGAATTGACAAAATCCTACACACTGTGCCTTTAATGTTGTTTTTCCAAAACTGCATTCGAAGTTATTACAAAAATTTGATGTCACATGCACTCTAAAGTATAAGTTAGTCAGTTTAATCTACCATCGCACAAAATTTTAGCTCAATATCTGTAAAACTGTTATGAGATGTTCTGAGTTTGACAAAACTGCTTTGTTGTGGCAGTTATTTTGAATTGGGTTGAATCCAAAAGTTAGTCAGTTGCAGATGTACACCCTGTGATTACTTTCAGAAAGTTTGATTAAAAGTTGTTCCTTGAGCCATGACATATTTTGCTAATGGTATAGACAAACAAACACACACACAAACACAGTAAAACCTGTTATTGCTCACTTTTGTCTTCAGGCAATAGTCAATAAAACTGACCTGCAGGTATCTATCCAAGCCTGTGTGTGAATGTGAGTGTGAAGGGGAGTGAGATAACTTCCTGATAAAATGACCTTGCCCAGAGAAGTCTGACTTCAGAAAGTCATCTGTCACCTTTGTTACATTACAGCGTGGTTACAGAGTTATAGGAGTGTGTAATTCCATCTGTCAGAGTCCTCTTCTCTGGGATACACTCCGTACGGACAGGTGTGTGTTTTTCTGCAGGTGTCCATCCCCGAACGTCTGTTCCCCCAGGCCTTCTGATTTCTTGTCCCACTTTTATCCTTCACTTTCTTATTAAGACCCGTCTCCCCACTTTTTGTTTTCCCATCTCGCTCACGTACCTCCCCATTTCCTTATTTATTTCCTCGCCTCCATTTGTTTCTCACCTCCTTTTCCCCCTCGTCTTGGTCTATCCATCTCCTTCCCTTTCCATTTTTGCTTTGTGCCTCACTCCTTTTTTTCTCCCTCTTATCGCTTTCTTTCCCTCCATTTTCCTCCTACTCATTTCCCACCTGTATGGGATTGCTGTTCAGAGCCAGCGAGCCCAGAGCGTGTAATACCCTGACCAGAGTTATTTAGCCGCACAATGACAGGTAGGGAAATGAAATCACCACTTCGCTGTGTGTGTTTTTTGTTTCGTTCCCCTTTACTGTTTCTCCTTCCCATTTATGAGACCCCGCTGCAGGGCTATTTTTAGTGAGCTGCCACCTTCTTACTGGCTTGTAAAACCCATCTGCCAGACATTCACTTAGGCAGAATTTTTCTGTCATGATTGTTGAATAATATTGTTATTCTGTCTTGGCATGAACAAAACCCTCTCCTCACCATCTATCATGCATGGTCTGTTATTTCTGTAATTACTTTAGAGAAATATCTGAGACTCTGTAACACATGAAAAATTAAAATGACTTCTAGCTTTGATTTAATGCCTGATGATGTATTGATTGAATTGTATATAAATAATTTTTATTTTGGTTTGGTCATAATCTGCCTTTGTGTGCCTGTGTGTCTGTTAGCAAAATATCTCATGAATCACTTGACTGATTTATTGAAACATTTAGAAAATTAGTTATTGAATCTATGTCTACAAGTGACAAAGTTTTGAGGTCAAACAATTCATAATGATTGCCTCTGCAAGCAAAACTATTGAAGTATTCAAATATTTTAATGTATGCTGATGATACTGTTCTTTTTTTTGTCTGATTTCAATATTGAATCTATTAATAGTCAGTTACAAGCAGATCTTCAGACATTTCATGGTTGGCTTCAAGATAATCTTTTGTCAATTAATGTTAAAAAAAACTGTGTGCATGTATTTTTCCTCACCCAGGAAACATTTTAGTATAACAAATCAACTCACTTTTTTTTAACAAATCCCTTGATATTGTCACTACCTACAAATATCTTGGAATTACTTTGGCTTCTCA
>NW_013952802.1:256819-261622 GCF_001266775.1 Austrofundulus limnaeus
AAACTCTCAGACTGAAGAAGTCTCTTGGAGGAGAGACGAAACGTTTCATTAGAGAAGAACCCGTCCAGAAGACCTATACAATTTTTTTCTTTTTGAGTATGGTTGTAGGTTTAAGTAATGAACAACACACAATCCAATTACTACCCATTGCACAATTTCTTTGCTTAAAGTTTTAGCTGCAACTGTTGCATTTTTCATTTTACACTATCTATGTTGTAGAGGAGTTATAACGTCAGTTTATTTGTGTTGCTATTTTGGTCCACAAGATTAGCTAAACAATATTAAAATTGTTTGTATTAACATCTTATTTTAAAATAAACATTTTGGGAATCAGAGCCAAGGCCACACATTCCTCAAATTATTGATCAAATTATTGATCAAAAATCATCACAGTTTGCATCATGTTCACACACTGAACCTGCAAGTGTGACTTTACCAGGTTCTCCCACATTTCAAGGCTGTCTCTATCGAGCTTCTTTCTTTTCTTTGTACTTATTCAGTTTTATTAACCTTTTTTTCCTTTTTGTTTAAAAAATACTTACATAGAGTTTCTAGATTAAAAAACAACATGTTTTTTAGTAGACATATTTAGTAAATTTAATTACGGAAAATTCTGGGTCTGGAGTACGTGTTGGGGTGGACTCTCAACTACATCCACATCAAACTTGAGCTCAATTTTTCTAAAATTTATTAGGGTTTATTCATATGTGTGTTTACTAATATCCATTAGGTGAGGAGGCCCTATTTAGTAGGGTTGACTCCAAATGCTTATTTGTTGTAAATGTAATGCAATGGTTATTTTCTGAGAGATTCATTAAAACTTGTCTAATGGTTAATGAAACAATTTGCCATCAGATGAATTGGGTTAACTCCAAAAGTTAATGCCAACATTATAGGCACATGTGGTTTAATGCAAACCACTCAAAATGTTTGTTGGAGATATCTATGGGATAAATCTTGTGTCAGCAGGAAATGAATTTGAATTGCTCAGATTGAATCTATATGTGCATAATTTGAAATTGAGTGCATTGGTTTGAAAATGAATTTTACTAGATTGAAACAAAATTTGATGGTTTGAAACCAAATTTAAAGTTTTGTTTCTTGATTAATTTGCTTTGAAACTGTATTTTTGTTTATTAAAAATTTCAGTTTGACTACTTTCATGTTCAGTTCCATAATTCAAATTTTTGTGTCACACATCCTGGTCCTTGAGAAAGCCAGCCACAGTAATCAAACACAGATCCACTAATTTACGTTTCACTTCGGTGAAGCTTCCCTTCTATATGTAACAGAGTTGATGCAATCCACCGTAAAAGTGACAAAAACAGACAAAATCATTTTATTGCAGTGATTAATTTTACCTATATGTAGAAAATGTTACATTCACATCACATCATGGATCACATATTGATCAGATGCTGCTGCTGACTGATCCATGACGTCATGTAAATGTAACTTTTTCTACATATAGGTTACATTAATCGCTGCAATAAAATAAATTTGTCTGTTTTTGTCACTTTTATGGTGGATTGCATCAACTCTGTTAAGAAGGGAAGCTTCACTGAAGTGAAACGTAAATCTGTGGATCTGTGTTTGATTACTCTGGATGGCTTTCTCAAGGACCAGGATGTGTGACACAAAAATATGATTTTTGGAACTGAAATTTTTTTTTTTTTTTTTTTTTTTTTTTTTTAGATTAGATTTTTGGAACTGAAATTGAATTATGGAACTGAAAGTGAAAGCAGTCAAACTGAAATTTTAGTAGACCAAAATACAGTTTCAAAGCAAATTAATCCCGATACAAAACTTTAAATTCAATTTCAAACCATTAAATTTACTACCACACCAAATTTTATCTCAATATCTGTAAAACTGACTGAGTTACAACCTTTTCTGTATCAAATGAGATCAGTTGACTGTTGGCTCCATTCCAGCCATCTCGGTCGTTGTGTCCTTGGGCAAGACACTTCACCTGCCTCGCCTACTGATGGTGGTCAGAGGGTCCTGTGGCACCGCTGCATGGCAGCCCCGCCTATGTCATTGTTCCCCAGGGCAGCTGTGGCTACAGTGTAGCTTACCATCATCAGTTTGAATGTATGTGTGACTGGGCGAATGACTGTAAAGTGCTTTGGGGGTCCGACTGGGCTTGATAAAGTGTTATATACAGCGGGTAAAATAAGTATTGAACACGTCACCATTTTTCTCAGTAAATATATTGCTAGAGGTGCTAATGACATGAAATTTTCACCAGATGTCGGTAACAACCCAAGTGATCCATACATACAAAGAACTCAAACCATAAATGTCCAGAAATTAAGTTATTTGTAATAATGTGGAATGGCACAGGGAAACAGTATTGAACACGTGAAGAAAGGGAGGTGTAAAAAGGCATGGAAAGCCAAGACACCAGCTGAACTCTCTCAGTAATTAGAAAGCAAATCTGCCCCTTGTCAGTGCAAGTTAATATCAGCTGGTTCAGACCCAAATGATGGCCAGGTATCACACAAGAAACATCTGATGATGGGTAAAAGTAAAGATCTCTCTCAAGACCTTCACAACCTTATTGTTGCAAAGCATAAACCTTCAAGATTTGAAGACTGTTTGTGTGGAAGAATGGGCCAAAATCACACCTGAGCAATGCATGCCACTAGTTTCTCCATACAGGAGGCGTCTTGAAGCTGTCATTGACAACAAAGGCTTTTGTACAAARTATTAGATAAATTTCAGTAAGTGTGTTCAATACTTTTTCCCTGTGCCATTCCACATTATTACAAATAACTTCATTTCTGGACATTTATGGTATGATTTCTTTGTATGTATGGATCACTTGGGTTGTTACCAACATCTGGTGAAAATTTCATGTCATTAGCACCTCTATATTTACTGAGAAAAATGGTGACGTGTTCAATACTTATTTTACCCACTGTAATTTCAGACCATTTACCATGTAAATGTTTTCAGACATTTCCAAATGCTACCGGGTGTTGTTTTATTTAAAACCAGGCTGTCAGATGACTTCCTCTGGTTCTTACCTTTAGCATGATGCCTTAAATAAAATAAAACAGATGTCAAAAGTCTTTTAAGGAATTTCGGGCCAACTGTTAAGGGGTTTAAAAAAAGATCTTTTACAATCAGTTTAATTCTTCAAATGGTTCACGACAGATTTTGCTAACTCAGCAAACACAAAATGGTACACAGACACCTGGGCAAAAGTAGGCATTCATGACTTCGTGGGTTAAAACTGTCGACTGAAAAACTTTGCGTGGCTACCGCACATTCTCACGGCAGGTGAGAAGTGTGCATAAATATACGCACACTTTCACGCAATGTTGGTTTTGATACATCCCAACGTGGGCGTAAAACCTGGCGCACTCAACTTTTTTGTGCGTACGCACCGTTTATACATGAGGTCCCTGATGGTTTGCCAGATTCTCCTCAAAGCTGACTGAGAGTCTTTATTTAAGGCCTCACCAAACTCATACCAGATATAAGTTTTTACCTCAGCTACAGCCAGGGCTGTGGCTCACTCAGCCTGCTGATACTCCTCTGCTGCCTCTAGAAGGCAGGCAATGATTACGTTGGATTATGTTTATTTACTCCTGGATTTGAAGCACTATTTGTTGAAATATTTTGTGAATCATAAAGTTACGTATTTGGACTGTAAAATAAGAACATGTTTTCCACTCTGTTGCTAAAAATATTACTAGATTAAAAATACAACTTGCAATAATGTCTGACAGTCATTACTGAAATAATGCTTCCTGTGATATCCCTGCTGGGTTTTTAGTTTTGGTTGCCCCTCTTCCTTTGTCTCTGCTGATGAGGCACAGTTACAACCGGCTGCCTGGAGACAGTAAATATTTCATGTTAACGGCTCTCTTTAGTGGGAACAAAAGCCATGTAATCCATCAGAGAATCAGGCCCTCAGATTTTAGTGTCCAACATAGTTCTGGTTCAGTTCGGCATGTTTCAATGCAGTGATGACCATATAGCAGGCCATTGTGAGGAGTGGGTGCTGGGACACACCCACAGTTCACTAAAAGGATCAAAACTATGTAAAAGAAAAATAAAAGAAAAATGCTGTAATGTTTAAAATATTTTTGCATGCATTTCGTAGCAAACCCAAAACATCAGGGATAACACAAACAGGCGAGTTTAATCATGCAATCATTTTTATAATGTTTTAATTTACCCATTCATGTGAGGGTTAGACTGAGTCCTCCTGAGATTTAATTAGCCTGACGGCCTATTTAGAAATTATCACAATCTAAAGCAGAACCTCGCCCTGCCTCACTCACAGGGCTTTTTATGTTTCACTGATTCTTCCTTTAGTTGCAATTTTAAAAAGATTAAGTGATGTTTTGCATTCCAATAACATTGCTGCTTGCATTGCAGGAATTTGTACATTAATGATGTCAAACAAACTTCTAAGCAACTTTTATAATTTTGTTTTACATTTTTAAGACTTTTTTAGTTATTAACTTTTCATATGCTCTCATATTTTCCCCCCTCATTTAACATTTCTGCACACAGACTCAGGCAAAATAAAAACCAAAGTTTTTCATTAAAAAAAATTAAAATATAAATTTGCTTTTTTTTTTACCTCACACAAAAATAAGTGTGTAACAAGACAAAACAGACAAAAATAATTAAATAAAAAAGTCTGCAAAACAAAACAGCAAATGCTTTGTATAAACACTAATGCTGAAATACATTTTTGATTAATACAGTGGTTTGCAAAAGTATTCATACCCCTTGAACTTTTCCATATTTTGGTCACATTACAACCACAAACATAAATAT
>NW_013952802.1:263722-266815 GCF_001266775.1 Austrofundulus limnaeus
GCTGGCTGTAGCCATTTTGGTGCCCTAGGCGAGTTGAAGAGTGCAGCCCCCCACCAAACTATGTCCCACCCACCCCAATTTGAACCCCTAAAAACAAGTTTGACAGTGTAAGGTGCTATGGTAAACTTAGATTTATTTGCTTTCCCAGAAAGCAAATAAATAACAACATACATGTCAACTTGTATGGATTGTCTATAAGTTATAAGGATTTTGCGTCATTTTGTCATCATTTCAAATCTTACAGATTTTTCAAAACCTCATTTTCAAATTTATCTAACATGTCAGAGCCTGTAGGATGATTTAAAAAACAATAAATAACATTAAACAGCCATCTTCCAACCTGTTCTGCCGCTAAAACTAAGTTTTGAACTTAATTATAGTTATTTTAAGACAAAGCTAATTGAAAGGGGCACTGAGCAGAGTTACAACCAGGGATTACAAATAATTACTTTTTTTTCTTCTGCAGTTCGGCACCCCCCTCCAGCAGATGGCGCTCTAGACGACCGCCTAGTTCGCCTATGCCAAGAGTCGGCTCTGACCATATATGATGCATTTCTGTGCACATACTCGAAACAATAAAACATATGCTACTAATTGAGACCAGAGAAAGGAGAAAAAAATTAACAAAAATATCCATCTCAGTAGAGTTTGCTGTCCTCATGTTGTCAGAGAAGTCTGATAATAATCCAAGTCTGTCAGCTGGAAATTCTAATCACTCTGCCAGAGTTTTGACCTTTCCAAATCTCCTGGATTCTTGCTCAACAGGGATCCGATTTTTGTGCTCGTCAAATATTTATTTGAACACCAAGACACTAGGGTAGGAGAAATACAGATTATTTTTCCTTTTCTTTAATATAACCTTGATCCACTAAATATAGCTTTGGATCTACAAGTCCTATTTTAAATACTGTATGTGCGAGGTTGTGTGAAAGACAAATGTAAAACAGAAAGCAAAGATTTGCAAATCTTATAAACTTATATTTAATTACTAATAGACAATACACGGTTTTAACATGATAGAGTGATTTTAAATTTGATGGAGCACGTGTTGGGACAGGGCCATGTTTCACTGTGAAACATCTCCTCTTCTTTTAACAACAGTCTGAAAACATCCAGGGCCTGACGAAACCAGCTGCTGGAGGTTTTGAAATGTCCCATTCTTGCTTGATGTAGGATTCTAGCTGATTCTTCTGTTTCATGATTTATTTGTTTTTAATAAGTGAGAGGTTTGGACTGTAGGCAGGCCAGTTTATCACCTGGATTCTTCTGCTTCTAAACCCTTTCTGTTGTAAGACAGTATGTGGTTCAGCATCATCTTGCTGAAATGTGCAAAGCCTTCTCTGAAACAGTTGTCATCTGATAAGACATAATGCTTCAAAAACCGTCTTCTTTGCACGATAGAGCTTTAATCTGCATTTGTGTATGGTACGGCAAACTGATTTGTGGAAATCCTCCTGAGTCCAAGCAGTGATGTCCAGAACCTGTCCTGTTTTTAGTGCAGTGCTGCCCGAGGGCCTGAAGATCATAAACATCCAAGACTGACTTGGTTTTATCCTTTAAGCTCAGAAATTTCTCCAGATTATTGAAATATTTTGATGATAATATGAACTGTAAATGATGGAAGTAGCATTCCAGTATTTATTAAGGAACATTACTTTGAAATCAATGCACTATTTTCAGACTGGTGAACCTCTGGCAATCTTTACGTCCCAGTGAGTCAGCCTCTCTAAAATGTTTTATTTTTATACCCAGTTCTCTTGTTGGCTTGTTGCCCATTAACCTTATTAATTGTAAAATGTTTTTTTCTTTTATATACAACCTATTTTTACATCTTTTTGCTCCTGCTGTCATAAATGTTGAGATGTGTTGTTTCCCTTAAACTCACAATTACCTATTATTTTCCAGAAAATTGTACAATTTCTTAGTTGAAACATTTGATATAATTACTGTTTCACAATGTTGGTTCATAAGATTTGTAACTTGCTGTGTTTTGTTTTTACAGTGGTACACTTTACACAAGCCTTCTAACTTTTTCTGGACTGGGGGTGGTATGTTTTTGAGTGTTTCAGACTCCAGTTTGTCTGACATGCATTTTGTTTGTCTTGCAAGCCCCCATTTCTTTGGCATCGTGTCGTGCACACGGTACGCGTGAGTGAGTCAGTCACCCTAACCCTTAAGCAGAAAATGATAGATTATTCTCCCTGTTCCTGTTTGGGTTTTATGTCAAAACAGAGAAGGGACCAGGTTTCCAGATTGCAGAGTTTTTCTGAGAACATTTCACACTTTCTGAAAGGATCCTGTACTAACTTCAGGCCCATACAGCTCCTATGTTGGATTGATTTCTCCATGCTTCCATATAGAAGAAGTTCCCTCAAGGTCATGGGAGGAGGCTTTGGATTGCTGCGCTTGAGAAAGTGTGTTGAGGTGATGTGAAAGGGTCTAAATTTGAAATAGGACAAACTTTATAATCCTTGTTCATGGTCAGTCAAAAGTGGCTACAATCACATGAGGGCTAAGTAATGCAAGATATTTTTCAATTAAATACATAACTGTTGTTAGCACAATATTTTTTGAATTGCTGAAGAATCCTTCTACATTAACAGGATATTGCTGGTTGAAGTGACCAGCATGGACAAGTGTTTCCGGTTAGAGAATCAGAGATTTGAGGATTGCAGAGTTCAAAATTTAATTCTCTTTCTAACAGCTATCCATCCAGATGTTACTCAGTTACAGTGGTTTAGGAATTGAACATTTGTGGACATACTGACATCTATGAGGATGTGTGTGTGGACGGGTTTTTCCTACAACGTGGGAAATTTTTTACCAAAAAAGCAGCCTCGTGGGGATCAAAGTGAATCGTGGGGACCACTGCCAGGTCCCCAGGGGTCCAGATGCATGTTATGGGTGTGGGGTTAGGTTTTGGACCAAGGTTTAGTTAGTTTTAGGGTCAGGTAGGTACCTATGAGGTTAATTTTAGGGCATATTGTCAGGGTTAGGCTATAAAGTCTAAAAAAACATGAATGGAAGTCAATGGAAAGTCCCCACAGGGTTCAAGAACAAACGTGTGTGTGTGTGTGTGTGTGTGTGTGTGTG
>NW_013952802.1:269710-273875 GCF_001266775.1 Austrofundulus limnaeus
ATTTATTTATTTAATTTTGGCTAAAACGGCTCTCCATAACAGTCAGGCAATATTAGCACAAAGCAAACTGGATAATAAGAAAAGGATAAACTAAAGTCTAACTTACTTTTGTTCATAAACACATGCTATCATCAACCATTCTAGCTGTCCAAATTCAGGGGCTGCATCCTTCAAAGGACTCAGCCTACCTGGTCCTTTGTCAACCGTGAAATCCAGAAGAATGTGGCTGTGAATTTGGACAGTCTAGCCTTATTACCACCCTTACCCCAGTGTATGTCCTGTCACCCAACACTGTGAAGACGCTAAACAGAAGCAGAAATTACATTTAAATGAGCAAAATATTAATATTATAAATGAACTAAGTTAGCTTAGAGGAAATAGCCTACTTGAAGAACTAAGGGGCCGCCATACGAGCTTGTTTATTTTGCCATACCAGCTTGTTTAATTTCTGACAAGAATAATATTAAAAACGCATTTATGCAAATGACAAAAAGCCTAACACAATCACTTTAAATTTAAAGTTTTTATACTGCAAGAACTTTAAAACTGTACTCCTATCTCTCGCTTCATCCGCAATCACACACACACACACACACAAAATAAAAATAAAATCTCCTGGTCGGCCAGCAATGCATCTTGGGAAATCACAGGCTGAGAAAGATACCCTGAGCCTATCATCCCTCAAATCAGGGGAAAGGAATAAGCATTTGTGGGCCACAATAGGAGGAGCCTTCAAATTTGGACATCCTTTGACGAATCGCTTGAACCACTACCAGATCACGAGATTTTAGTTTGTCATTTACAACCAAAACAGCTAAAACTTTATCCCTTCTCATAACAGAATCACAAGTTTAAAATTGTTGGTGAAACGTGATGGAGTTCTACAAAAAACTTGGTGTTTAATCAGTTCTCTTGTAATTCAGAAAAAAAAACTGTCTTTATTTTTTTTTTCCTGACAGTATGCTCCATTTCCATCTGCATGATTTTTTACTGAGCTACTGGGCCCAGCAGAGGGGACAGATTGGTCCCGAGGAAAGGACAGGCTGCCTGATGTTCGGGAATGAAAGATGTGTGAAGTTCTGATCCGTAAATGTCATTTTATCTCTTGGCTATCGCTCTGAAAATTCCCTTTCTATCGGTCTTTCTTAAGAGTGCAGTTTTCCATACACACAGACTCACACTTCTGTTCCCCCCATCTCTTATCTGCCAGATACCTAATCTGATATTAAACATACTCCCAAATGCGACACTACACTTCAGAGCTCCCATTTACCTCTGAGACATGTATCTCTGCCAAAGACACTCCCTCCTTTTCTCTAAGTCTCTCTTGCTTTGGGATGTTCTAATATATGGGGGGCACACCTGCCAAAGATATTGATTTCTTAGTCACCTTTTCTTTTCCTTTAACACACCTACACACACATTCACATAACCCCCATTCGACCTGCCCGTGTCATAAAGTCGTCTTTCCCCTTTGAACCAACTCCCTGTAAATGTCAGGTGCGGCATTGTGGAGATGAAGAATGAGGAAAGGTGGCTTTCTAGAGGAGGATGGAAGGGATTGAGTGAAACATGAACGCATCAGGAGGATTTCACCAATTTTTTTCTTTTCTTTTTTTTGCATGATTTTGCGTTATCAGAGTGGCACAGGGTGTGCCAGCTGAAAAAGCCGAAGAGGAGGAGGAGCTCAGTTTTCTGGCCATGAAATGCAACAGTATTTAAAGACCTAGCATGCCTAGAGGAAATGTATCTTGTGCTCCATCTTTCATGCCAGAGTTTAAAGGGGACCTATTATGCAAAATTCACTTTTTAAATTTTTTTTTACTCAACTTTGAGTATGTACTTCTTAAAAAACAGTCCTAGGACCAAAAAATGCACCCAGGGGCATATTTACTGTAAGTAAATGTATTTTTAATGTATATTAACGACAAGTTTTATACTTCCGTCATTTTGTGATGTCACAAGCTGTACGACAACCCACCAGAACCTGTGTTCAGCCCCTTATCTAGCAACCCCCGGGTGAAGCTCCACCTCCTCAGTATAAAAGGCCGTCACAGTGTTGTTGTGTAATGCGCAGCTCATTTCACAACAAGCCTCCAATAGGGCAATGGGTAGAGTGTCGGACCAGAGAGTGGGAGACCAGAGAGTGGGAGACCAGAGTTTGAGACCATCGTGGACACAATTTAATTATTTATTTTCATTCGTTATGAACACATTTTCTCATGTAGCTCTATTGTTTAGCTTATTAAAACCTATTTGTTCGAGTTTCTGAGGTATTTTGACCGCTTCTGCTCCCTGCTCTGGTAACAGCATGCAGAGTGAGCGCAGAGCAGAGGAGGGGGAGAAAAAAAAAGAAGCTGCGACCACGACTCTGCCTCTGGGTCTCATATGGTTGTACAACGGAGCTTCTGCTATTATTAGCCATGCTAATGTAAATGCTTGCTTTGGAGGGCGGAGTTAATGTCAACAGATTTTTTGAGGGCGTTACCAACAGAGCTCATTAACATAAACAGCTCTTCTGAACGGAAGTCAGAGCAGACAGAACTAGAAAATGGGAAATTTTATTATCTGAGAATTGTTTCGTGCATTAAATTGAATGAACATGGTCTGGATAGCCCACAGACATAACATAAAAATTTCTAGGACCCATAATTGGTCTCCTTTAAAACTAAGATGTTATGATAGGAAATGACAGAATTAAAGCCATTTTGGTCAAACCTTGAGAACATCCCAAACAATACCTCATCCTATTTCAACACAGTACAGTATGTGTAGTTTGCTGAGGTAAAACCAGTTTTGTGCGAAATAAGGTTGCCTAGCTGCAAGCACTTTGATTTAGGCTGATTTCAAAAGTTAATCAGTTATCGATGTAAAGCAATCTTTACGTTTTGAGAGTGTCACTGTAGTTTGTGAGATATTTTCATAAACAGCACTGGTGCCAGGACTTACCATATTTATGCATGTATAATGTGAATATGATGAGGCCCATCATTTTCTAACTAAAAACATCTAATTGTCATGTAATATCCTATACCTAATTTGATAGTGACTTCGGGAAATTTCAGCCTTTGCGGTGCGCCCTGTGTGGGGAAACAGATTTTTTAGGGGACACACATTTGTGGGTGTGTTTGTCGTTGTGGAGGATCAAAGGCTGCAGAGCAGTGCGTGCTTCTGCATGTCACTGAAACTGGGCTGCTCCCACAGTAGAAGCCAGTTGTTGAATTAGCAAGATTGACCAGCTTCAAGGAGCAGCTTGTTTATTCCTATTGAGGACGCAACTGACATCCATGTCTTCTTTCCATCTCAGTGGTTATCAAGAAGAAAATAAAAGTTTTTCTTCCTTGGAGTCGGTGTTTATTGTATGTTAGTTACACAAACATACATTATGTTACTAGTACTTTCATAATGTTTCATAAAGTGCCCAGTAAAACATGGAGAAAAACCAGTGTGAATAAAACAACAACTGTTGTTGTTGTTTATATGCTAAACTCTGATTTGTTGTGTTATACAGTGGGAGAAATTATAAGGATTTATCCCAGCAACCCAATGTTTCAGCTATATAAGAGAAAATGTAAGTTTATTGTTGTAGTACATTAGCAAAAAGTCTGTCAAAATTTACTTCTGTGTGTAATATGACCCCCCAAATTTATGGATGATTTTTGGAGTCTTTTTTCCATTGTACAGTAGATGTACAAATAGAGTAATCCCAAAGTTTTAAGCAAAGATGTCATGTATTGTGTAGTGGTTAAAAGTACTTGCTTGACAATGTTCAGCTACCAACACACTAATTTATTATGAATGCTGCACACAAAGCTGGGGTCATATTGTTTTCGTATGGTTTATTTATTTATTTTCAGTGATTTTTGGTCAACCGTAGCACAAAAACGGCTGCACCAATCAACAGGAAATTTGGCAGGGCTGTAGGTGAGTCTGACCTACACTGTGCCAGCCAACAGTTTTATGATGGACCCCATATTTGAGGAGGGCACTCCTTTCAAAGAGGGGGTGTCTGGACATTCAAAAATGCTTATAACTCAGAAATTGTTCAACGTACGAGCTTCAGATTTCTTTTGTTCTTTAACTCTAATGAAGCTCTATCCATCAGGCCCACCAATCAGTGCCCCCACCACCCTCCGGACCCCCAATTTATCTAAAAAAGTGGTAT
>NW_013952802.1:274439-280375 GCF_001266775.1 Austrofundulus limnaeus
TGTGTGTGTGTGTGTGTGTGTGTGTGTGTGTATTTTTTCTTTTTTTTTTTTAGCCCTGATGAAGGGCTTTCCATCAGGCCCACCAATGAGCACCCCAACCCAAAACAATAAATCCCTTTTGGTGAGTTCTGGTGCATTGGTGCTTTGCGTATGTGGGGAGGTCATATATGCTACCACTGTGCGGTATCTCGTTTTTCTCATCATCTTTAAAATTGCCTGAATTACAGCCATTTTTGTGCCTTCTAAGTTCAGTTGTCTGTGGCAACCATCTTCAATTTGTTCAAAAGTCGTTTAATTATAGACGGCAACACTGTGATGAATTTCTGAGACTTGTTAAAATCTGTTTTGTGGTTAATGAAATATTTTAAAGTTTTACTCTAACAAAGTTAGTTTGTGCTTAGAATGTAAGTGGGGCATCAGTCTCAGCCACTATCACACCAAGTATTAGCTCATTTTCTGTAACACTGATAGATTTTTAGCTGTTTTTGTGCTCGCTAAAATTACTTTATTGTGTCGGCCACCTTGAATCAGGTCAAAAAGTTGATAAGTTTGAAATGTCAATCTATTGAACACTTCCTGAAAGTATGTGAGAGGGTTTGATAGTATGTGTGAGAGCAAGTTTGAATTATGGCCTAAAAGGCCTCTCATAGTTATGTTGCTAATGGTACAGACATGCAAACACACACACATACACACCTATACTCTATATCCTTGTAGGGACTTTCCAATGACTTCCATTCATTTTTTTTGGACATTTTATATTCTAACCCTGATCATTTACCCTAAAACTAACCTAAACTCAATTCACACCTTGGTCCTAAACCTAACCCCCCACCCAATATCAGCCTCCGAAGTCATGTTGACCGGGCTTTGGTCCCCACAAGGAGTTTCCAGTCCCCATGAGGCTGCATTTTCCTGAAAAATTGTCCCCACCAAGTAGCAAAAAGAAGAGCACACACACAACTGGCCAAATCATTATCTCCCTTTCATATTCATCTAACAGTAAACCACAAAGAGGAAAAACTTTGAATTAATGAAATTATTCCAAGGTTGGTTTGGATTCAGTGAGCAAGGTGGTTTAAATGCTTCATGAGGCTGTGGTTAGGCTCAATGGATTGGGTGTCAATTTCATGGTTACTTTGTCTTGTACACCAACCTAAGCTTCAAAGAAACGCCTCAGATAGGAAGAAAAGCGTATAATCGCACACATAATATGCGCTCACACATCCTCGTGCACAGCATTGACATAATCTCCACAGCGTCGGCATGTGGACACACACTCAAACACTCAGAACACACACTTTTTATCTCATAAGCATCACTTTACACTCTTAACACACGTCTAAAATAGGGTGCCACAGACTTGGGAGAATTTTTTTTTAAGTTTGGATCCTGTAAACACATCCTGCTATGTGCTGTTTATTACTTGTTTTTTCTATTTTTTTATTTTTTTTGTAACATTAATTATTCATTTCCTTCTCAAAGCCCACAAACATCGTCCCTGAAGATTAATATAAACCATCCCACTCCCTCTCTCTGCGGTGAGTTCATGCCGGAGGGGCACACCTGACACCGTGAGCCTATTTGCTATGCAGTGGCACCTCTGACAAGCCGAAGACCTAAAGCTCAGTTAATTAAACATTAAGCATTAATCAAAATGAGATCGTTAATCTTGACAAGATTATCTGTTATATTTTGTAAATTATGTGCTCCTTCCCATCCATACTGAGCAGAAATGTTGAGGGTGGGAACGCACGGACTGACCAACGTGCGCGCACACGCACACACACACACACACACCGGAAACGTGTGTGTTGCTCTCTGATGCCCTTTACTTGTTTCAATCAACATCAATCAGCAGGTGGAGCGCAGCCCTTAATATTAACAGGGAATGAAAAATGCAGCTGCAGAGCAAAAAAAAGCCTTATTTCCAGATCAGTAAATATCACGTTCTGTTCACATAACTGGGTCAAATGTCACTGTAGACGTGTGTAAGTGTGCTGACCTGTGTGCGCACACACATCAAACGGACACACAGCTGCTCACTGTACCTGAGAGAGATCACACACTCCGGAGGTGTTTGCCAGCTGAGGAAATTAGCTTTGGTTCTTTAAAGTCTTTCTACTTGGGAAAATATCTGACTCATCCAATCTCCTTTATGAATCTAAATGAGAGGTGACTTTGTGGAGCGTTAAACTCTGCGCTGGCATTTACAGCAAGATTATTGCCTCCTCACTTTCATCAGTTCCTTTATGCTGTTCAGCTTCGAGGAGCATCATCGTCACCGGGGCTAAGTATCAATACAGTCACGGGGAAAAAAGAAAACCTTGAAAATAATATCGTGCACAATCTCACACGGTTGTTGCGGTATCTGTTAGGGCTCAACAAATTCCATCACATTGTTATTTATTAAAGGAAAAACTAAGTCAAAATGGAAACGCTGTGTGGAAAAACACTGTGTCCAGTCCCTGATCCAGCAGCTTAGGACCTCCTTTAGCAGTTTTAACTCCCTGTTGTGGTTTTCTGTTTGACTTCATTAGTCTCTCATATGATTGTGGAGGAATTTTGACCCAATTTTTATGAGGTTTGCTGACAACTCTTAAGTTCCCACAATAGCATTTCAATCAAGCTGAGGTCTGGACTGCTGTGCATCATGGGTAAACATCCCTACTTTAGTTCTGTGTTAAGTATTTTATTCTATAAGGCTTGTGGTTCATCCAGATAAAACTTTTACAAACATACAGTAGACCATGCTACCAGGTTCTTTGCTGAGAGAAGAGGTTGACCCCTGTAACCCTTCAGTACAGATTCATAGTCTATGTCTACATGACCTTTAACCTTTTATCTGCTAAATGAGGCCTGTAGAGGGTGATATTTTTATTTTACTTTACTTGTTTCATTTCTCTCCAGCATTGCACTGAGGTGTATAAATGCCTTGGGAGAAAAAAAAAGTAAAAGTAAAAATACTTTAACAGAAAATGACTTTGCTAAAAAAATATTTCAGTTATAGAAAAAGTACTTAAAGGCACAGTGTGTAGGATATGTTGTTTTCAGTGACATCTAGTGGTTGAGTGGTTGAATCGTCCTCCCTGGTCCTCCCCCCACCCCCACCCCCCGCTTCCAAACACAAAGGAGTTGCTACGGTGTCTCTCAGGTGTCAAAAACCTTTGATAATTCCAACCGYGATGTCTACCAGCAGCTTCAGGGCTAGTGATGTTTCAACTGGTAAGATTATGAGCTTTAATAAGTAAAATTATCCCAGCTACAATGACAGACAACAAATATTACATTTATAGTATTACAACTCCGCCACCACAGTTTGTCCTTCATGAGCCTTCGTAGACAAGATGGCGGTGCAAGATGGCGGCTGCCTGTAGTGGCGACCCGCGACCATGGAGATATAAACAGCTTTTTATAAGGTAAAAATAATAAAACAAGGTCTTTGTCTGCAATGATTAGACGTTTTTTATTATTGTCATTAGTGATTATCTCAATTTCGGCTAAAAGAATTGACAAAATCCTACACACTGTGCCTTTAAGTAAAAGTACTAAAACTGTTTACAATAACTGGGAAAGTAAAAGTGCTTTTACAAATAAAGTGTCAAATTTATTTAAACAAGTGGTGCCATCTGGTGCCACTAAACCAAGTTGAGTAAAGGTAAAGCAATTTTCTCAACTTGGTTTAGTGGAAACAGTAAACACATGAATCTGAAGAGTGAGTGAACAACTCCTTTCATGATGGCTTCCGGTCATATTTAAATTTGTAACAAAATAATGTGTTATTTTTTTTTGTAAGTTAGGTTCGGCACTAAGGTTAGTCTTGTAAATTATATTTTGTTGTTTTGTAAATTATGTTTTGTTTGAATATATTCTGGGGATAAAAGGGGCAGACATTATAAGATTCTTCTGCTGCCTTTCATTTTCTTTTGATATTTGATTTGTTTATTTCTTGTTTTTTATGTGTATAGTTATTTTTTAATGAAATGAAATTAATACATTTTTTGAATTGAATTGAATTAAGTTTTAAAGTAAAAAACCATAAAAAATATATTTTTTATGTTTTGAATGCAATTAAATAAACAAATCAGGATTTTTTTAATTGGTAAAAGTACAGATACACAAAAAATGTCTTAAAATAAAGTAACAAAGTAAATGTACTTCATTACTGTTCAACTCTGACTTTGAATTTGCCGGGACATCCACTCCTGAGAAGATTAGCTGCTTTAAAAGTTTTCCACTTGTGAATAATGTTTCTCTCTGTAAAGTGTTGAATTCCAAACTGTTTGGAAACGACAACCTCTTGCTCATTTATTTAGTTATCTTTTTTTAATTCATCGTTATTTTTACCTGGCAAGTCCCATTGAGATTTCAGATCTCTTTTTCAAGGGCGGCCTGGGCCTGAAGGCAACCTGTTGTACATGTTTTAGTGGGTGGGGGAAACAGGAGTACCCGGAGAAAACCCACACAAACACAGAAAGAACATGTAAACTCCACACAGAACGACCCCAGGTCCGAATTGGGGATCGAACCCAGGACCTTCTTGCTGTGGGGCATCAGTGCTAACCACTGAGCTGTCGTGCCGCCATACTTCATTATCAAGAATAATTCCACATAATATTGATGCCAATTCGTGGTAAAACCCAAACTGGCTCTTCTCAGTTAATTTCAGTCAGACAATAGTGAAAACTCTTCATCTTGAAGCATCTGGAAGTATGACAGCCTGTGTGCAGAGCAATGAAAATCCCTGCAAGTGGTTGCTCCAGCTTAATCCAGCGTGTCTTAAAAACAAGCTGGCTGGATCTATGTTTATCCTGTGACACACTAGATTTAATGTACGCATGTGCTTATGTTCCCAAACTGATAACAACAGATCTTGTCCATTGTGGCTTTCTGCAGAGATTCGTCTGTGACTTCCTGAGCTCCTGCTCCCAGTCAGGGCCATCACGGCTGCTGCTGCTGCAGTTATTGAATATTTAAATTTCAAACGTTAGTTTATTCTGCAGAGTTTTGATCTCTAGAGGAATGCACGGAGCAGAGCCGTTACCATGTCAATGCCTATACAAGATAAAAGGTGACTGTTGAAGTCTGGGGAAGTTTGCAGGCAATTTGCTGCTTCGTTTGAGACACAGACGCGTATCTGGGATGTGTTTTGGGATTTGACCTGATGTGACAGGACCAACTCCAGACAAAGCTGATTTGATTTTGTTCACTTTTACAGCTCAGCTCACCCTCCCACCCAGTAAGGTAATTATTGCCCAGATAGACAATATTGTTTTCACAAGTTTGTCTGTCACCGAAATGTCTCATGAGCCAATGAACAATTTTTTTTATAAAATGTGCAGAAAGTAATCATGGAATCTGTGTTTAAACTGAGTCAGTATGAATCAAGATGTCTGCTGTAGCCAACTGATGTTAAAATCATAAAAAATAACAAGAGCTCAGTCAGTTGTTCAGATACTGATTTTAAATTTGGTGTGATAGTAGCTGAGACTGACCGTCAATACTTGTTTTGAGTCCAAACAGAGGTTTGGACAAGTGTTTTGTTTAAAATTTTGTTGTTTTAAGTCAAATCTATAAGTCTGTTAGCAAAATATTTCACGTATACTTGTATCTGTTGGAGTGCAGAAAAGTAGAATTTAGTCTCTCCCAGTGCTGTGTAGATATCTTTATATTCTGTTTGGGTCATATTTTTCGTCCTATTCAGGTTTCTCTGACAGTTTTCGATGACATTTTTGGGACTATTACATCGAATTATTTACAACAGAACTACCAAATAAAGCCTGAACTTACCAGCTAAAATTTTGTCATCTTCATTCTCCTCTTGCTCTGTGTCAGACTCTGGTTCCAACATTTAAAGGGATCCCTGATTAGTTGTAACATTAGACTTTATTTGATAAACATATATTTTAACTGTAAAATAAAGACTGTAAAAATAC
>NW_013952802.1:280915-298044 GCF_001266775.1 Austrofundulus limnaeus
AAGCAGCTCTGTTGTCCTCCATCCATATTTTCAGTTACAGGCTGAGTCATTTCTACCTTCTCCTCTCTGTCAACGCTCTCTGGTTTCATTTAAAAGGGTCGATCATCAGATATTGTCCAAGATTAACCTTCAGGGTGGATATAGCTCGCTAGCAGCCTCGCATGGAGAACTTATCCACATCATCATTTACCCAGAATGCTTTGCATGTAAATAAAATGGCCCCGTCCGTGTAATATATTTTTAAACTTTTAGTTTAAAATTGATAAAAACTAAACAGCCTACAGTATTTATACAGTCTTTATTGTACAGTTAAAATAAATGTTTATTAAATAAAATCTAATGTTACAACTATTCATGGATCCCTTTAAGGCTGGATGGACAGGTTTTCTTTAAATTCCTTTAAATAAAATGTTTCTGTGCTGCTATAGGCACAACCTCCTCTATCAGTCTAGAATGAACCGCTCTGGACACTGGAGGGGGGCGGGGTGTGAAGCACTGCATGTGGATTTAAAGAGACAGCCTTAAAATGAATTAATCTGAGTAAAGGGGTGAAAGAGGGGCTTGTGGAGTTACAATAAGGAGGAATTCAGATCAAAGCATTGCAGTTCTGCTTTATATAGACCCCAAATGAATGAATTAAAATTTCAAAAAGAGGGCTTTAAAATCCTGATGTCTCCTTTTAATCAGTGGATGTACCTCGACAACTGATTAAATACTGGAGCTAATTTGATTTAAGATGGCTCTCAGCGTAGAAAACACAAAAATGGCTTTATTTCAGACAATTGTAAAGATAACAGTGTCAGTTTTGGCGTGGTGGTAGCACAGAGTCATTCACAACACATAATTTAAGTGCTATAAATTTCACAGCATCTTTACTTCAAAATTTGGTATTATCTGTTGGAGTCAACTTTAATTGTCTTTTAGCAAAATATTGTAAGAACCACTTGATGGACTTGAATGAAACTTTTAGAAAATAATCAGTTGAATATTTACAACTGATTGACTTTTGGAGTCAATCCAATTCAACATAGCCACCACATACAGTATAATACAAACTAGTTAACATGAATTTGGCTATAACTCAGTCAGTTATACAGCTATTAAAGGGGCAATATTATATGTTTCTCAGGCATACATTTAAAATACTACACCATAATAAAGTATCTATGTCACCTTTAGCTGTTATTAAAATGCTGTTTTAATGTTTAAATAGAAAATAAACTTATCTTCTCTTCACTTCCTCTTCTAAAGGTCTTGAAATTGGCCTCTGTCTCTTTAAGAACCACATTCCGCTTCTGTCCCGCACTTTTCAGCGCCGGGGGGGGGGGGGATTCGCGCACGCGCTATGATGCAGTTTACTTGGCATCTGAAAATACATTTCCTCAAAGCTATTTTGAATCTGAAAAGAGCTTCACTGAGTGAGAAGTAGCCTAGTGTCAGGAGCTCAGCAGAGAGTTTCAGTTTCACCTGTTGTTTGCTTTGATTACTACAGGAGTCATGGGTGGGTTGCGTGGGGGGTGGGGTGAGGGGCTGCCACAAGGAAGCTCAGCTTAAAGACACGTCCCAGAGGCGTTTCTGGTCCCAAAAGGCATTTCTGGTCCCCACCTGTCATTTTGCTCCTCAGCATGGCTTCCTAAAAACACTGCAGGATTTCTCAAACATGCATGAATGAGTCAAAGCAAGGCTTTTGACATGTTTTTATGAGAGTATAACATTATAACATGATATAAAACTCAAAAAACGTTGATTTTACATGATATTGCCCCTTTAAGGTAAAACTTGATGTGATAAGAGTCATTAAAAACACATAATGTTGCATGAAGTGCATAATACAGTGTTGTATGGGATTGTACATATCATAGATTCATGTAAAATTTACATATTTTTCAGGCTTGGTTACAAATGTAATGTGTTAGGTAGGAAGCTACACTTTTTCAACTCAAAATGACCTCCAGCATGAATCTGTGTGCTCCTGTATTTTCCTTTTTAATCCACGCTCTTTATCCTTTTTTCTTCATGTGCAGGCACCAGGTTAGGAGAGTCTCAGAAACAGATAAAAGATAAGCACAGCTAAAAAGGACTGTCAGCATTATTCGGATATAAAATATAAAATCCATAACTCGTCTTACGCGTCTGTGAATTAGGAGCCTTGAACTGAACCCTGGCTTAAAAAAAATGAAAAAAAATCCATACAGCTGTTTGACTCGCTGGTCCGACAGTTTTTTTAGGTCTTCAAACAAACGACTGGAACACACCGGCAGGCACACATGGAGTAGAGACAAACAACACACGAGCAGCCGTGCAACAACACACAGAGACAGAACAAACACGCAGAGGTGTGAATACTTGAGCAAAAATCCAGAGGGATCTGTGGGCAACGTGGAGTTATAGAAAGCGGCACGGGCGCGTTGAATCAGAACGAGGGGGGGGGCAGTCCCCTGCGTTACTGAGCTCATTCCTTATTTAGGCCTACATAAGGAAAGCACATTTCTTAATGCCAGGAAAAAAAAAGAGAGAAAGAAAAGCAAATGCAGAGGAAACCGCAGCACCTGCAGTTTCAAAGCTTATTAAAATCAAGCTGGAGGGGAATTTTACGGAGGTGGGACATCAGAACATATGTGTTTGCAACCACGGGAGGTGAAGATGGCTAAGATGTAAGCAAAAGCTCCGACACAACCAGGTGTCTCGTTTTGGCCTCCGTCCACAGACTCAGGCGAGGGATCTCTTCAACTACTGAAGCTCAGCGAAGCCTCGGTTCAGTCGTGACTTGTCTGATCGGAGCAGAGTGTCGGTGGACAGGCTGAGGTCACGCCTTGCAGTTGTCCTGGCTGTCACATCCGGCGGCCCCACGCTGCACCCGAGCCGCCGAGCGCCTCCGTCCAGAAACAAAACGGACGATAAGGGCAGCTCTCCAAATATCAGCGCCATGCCGAGCCCATTAATAATTCACCCGCACTGCCATCGGGTGAGCTGGCTAACGCCGGTAAGGGATGGAGGGAACGATAGGGAGGGAGGCATAGAGAAAGCTGGCGCGTAGATGTGAAAATATGTCTGAGATGAAAGAAAACTCGATATGTGGTTTAATATCCGTTTCTGTGAAAGAAGCTACAAGGTGCTGGTTTGCATCTGAATGTGGATGCAACTGAACGAGACAAAAAGAAAATTTTAAAATGAAGTGATTTTGTTTTTAGGATTCAGTTCAGTTCAGTTTATTCATGTAGTGTTCTTGCACTGTGCAAAGAAAAAAAAATCCAACTTACAAACATTTATTCAGATTGAAATTAGTCATTCACATACATTGCATTATAAAATGCAAACTAGTAAAAGTTGTCTATAGAAAAGCCAGCAGATTGCATCTAATCTTTAACTTGGAATTGATCCCCAACACTGAAAACCCTGATTTTTTTTAAATAAAGGAATGATTGAATTTATTTGGTCACATAAAAGAACACTGCACAAAAACAAAATGATCAAAAACGTAGAGGCTGAAGCCAATAGTTTACTGTGCCTCACCGTACAAGTTGAGAGAATAAACAACTATTTGAAAGGATAGGACGTTTCATAAAACATCTTGGAAAATAGAGAAAACTGAAGGGGATGAAAAAAATGATTACATTTGTATGCATTCCTAGAGACTCAGAGTACACAAGAAATTGTATTTAACAGCTAAAAAGGTGGATTTTGCATATGTTCCCATAAGTCTCAGAGCCTGCAGTCTTAAGAAACGCTAAGATTACCTCCCCTCGTCCTCCCTCCCTGCTCTGCAGGCGCTCTCTCCCTAGCGTAAGAGCACCGTGGATTTGTTGAGAAAATTATGGATTTTTGAGGGTCAATATACAGGTAAACATCCAAAGGAGTTGACATATCTGAGAAAAAAAAATGACAGCAATAATTGTGTGTATAAACAGGGAGAGTAGCGAGAGTAAAGACAGCAGCAGTGTTAGGAAAATGGGGTCCGTTTATTCACCAGCAGCAATGAAAGGATAACTCGAGAAACCCAAACCAACCTTAACTGGAGGATTTATCAAAAAGGAAAACCTTAAGCTCATTCTTGAGATGTTTTCATAATAGGATAGTCTGTGAGGCTTGGTTTGGTTGGGTAAGACGTGCCAAGAACAATTACACCTTCATTTGATTTGGTTCTTTTTCACATGAACCTTTTGAAAACAAACCGAAGCACCTGGACAATGTCACACAGCTTCTTGTTTTAGAGCAGCGTTGAACACTGACTAAGATGGAAATAAGCATGTGAAAGAAGTAAGCATGGGGTAGATTCTCAGTTATCCAAAACATGGTAAGAGGTTTAAGAGTTATTTATTTATTTAAGGTAGATCTGACAGTTTTTTTTTTTTGATTCACGAGGAAGAAGAAACCCGAGCTCATCGATTGACCAGGACCAAAAACAGAAATTGAGTAGAGGAGAACATGAAAAGCAGAGAAAACAAAACCCATCAATCACATCACGCCAGTATCGATCAGACACAACACCAAAGTTGGTATAGAAAGAATTTATAACTGATCGATTTGCACACTACTGCCCAGTATGTGCAGGAAGTTATCCAGTTTGTTGCACTAAAAATGAACGCAGCAGTAACTGCTAAGACATACCCAAGTGTTTGCATTTCACACTGTAAGCGAACCACACTACGGCTCACTTGCAAGAGAACCCAGAGTTTGATTGTTTGATCCCTGCCAGAGTTTGGATGAGCTTTCACACCTGCACAAATGAAGTGAATTATCAGAGGAAATGAGCTCCGGTCCGTTGAAAATGGACCAAACAGCTCTGGTGTGAAAGCATCCTTAAAAACAGAAAGTGCCTCAGCCACTGAAACAGAACCTGCAAGTTGGCTGCACAAGCCAGGAGTCTGATAACTGAATGCGCTCGCTTCCATCCCCCCCCCCCCACCCTTTTTTTTAAAATGAAGCCAGAAGTAAATCTGCATTGAGAAGTGCTCAGTTTGGAAACAATGGAGTTTGACTGTTGAGAGCTTCACACAGTAGAAGTAAGATTTTAAATTCTGACGGAAATATTTTCTCAAGTCGAAGATTTCAAACACCTGAACTGAGACTATTTGCAAACTCAGTGTCAAATGAAAATGTCAGCAAATCTGGACTTACACGCAGATAATAAAAACCCCTTAAAGGCACAGTATGTAGGATTTTGTCAATTCTTTTAGCCGAAATTGAGATAATCACTAATGACAATAATAAAAAACATGTCTAATCATTGCAGACAAAGACCTTGTTTTATTATTTTTACCTTATAAAAAGCTGTTTATATCTCCATGGTCGCGGGTCGCCACACAGGCAGCCGCCATCTTGCACCGCCATCTTGTCTACGAAGGCTCATGAAGGACAAACTGCGGTGGCGGCGTCAAAAACGGTTTTAGTTGTAATACTATAAATGTAATATTTGTTGTCTGTCATTGTAGCTGGGATAATTTTACTTATTAAAGCTCATAATCTTACCACTTGAAACATCACTAGTCCTGAAGCTGCTGGTAGACATCGCGGTTGGAATTATCAAAGGTTTTTGACACCTGGGAGACACCGTAGCAACTCCTTTGTGTTTGGAAGCGGGGGGTGGGGGTGGGGGGAGGACCAGGGAGGATGATTCAACCACTCAACCACTAGATGTCGCTGAAAACAACAAATCCTACTCACTGTGCCTTTAAAAACAGCGGGTAAAATACAGTAAGTATTGAACACGTCACCATTTTTCTCAGTAAATACATTACTAGAGGTGCTAATGACATGAAATTTTCACCAGATGTTGGTAACAACCCAAGTGATCCATACATACAAAGAAATCAAAACATAAATGTCCAGAAATGAAGTTATTTGTAATAATGTGGAATGGCACAGGGAAAAAGTATTGAACACACTTACTGAAATTTATCTAATACTTTGTACAAAAGCCTTTGTTRTCAATGACAGCTTCAAGACGCCTCCTGTATGGAGAAACTAGTGGCATGCATTGCTCAGGTGTGATTTTGTCCCATTCTTCCACACAAACAGTCCAAATCTTGAAGGTTTCGTGGACCTCTTCTATGAACTCTGATCTTTAGTTGGGTTGTTACTGACATCTGGTGAAAATTTCATGTCATTAGCACCTCTAGTAATATATTTACTGAGAAAAATGTTGACGTGTTCAATACTTATTTTACCCGCTGTACAAGTAATTCCATTTAACCTGCGGTGCAAAAGCGGTTCGTAAAACAGGAGCAATATATGCGTTGGCTCCTATAAAATTAATAGTGAAATAGCTGAACGTGTGTATTATCCTCAGCCCTTTTTTTTTGGTTCCTGCATCTAAACAGCATGTATGATTGAATAAGGTCAGTCACAGTTAATGAAGCAACGCGGAACGCCGCTCTTTAGACCAGGGGAAGAATAACCAGACTGTTTGCTGTGTTGTTGTTTAAGTGCATGCAAACAGCGTTGTTTAATTTTCTCCTAATTTCTTTCCGTCTCCTGGCACTGAGTGTTATACGGGTGACTTTAATCTTACTCAGCCATGCTGCCAGAAAAAGGAGCTAAAAACTTGGGGGATGGGGAGGGTGGGGTAAGAAGTTGGCGATGCTATACACAAATGCAGATGAAGGAATACACACAGAGAAACAGAACTGCAATACACACATGTGGTAAACTGTATGCACGTGCTCGCGAATGCATAAAAGTTGTGCCACGGGCTTCTGAAAAAAAAAAAGCACAACTGCGAAGCGTTCAGCCACTTAACTCAGCAAATGACTGTGGTTATCTGAGCATAACAGCCTGTTAGTTCAGAGAACCTGAGTGATAAACAGGAATATGTACACGCTATTAGGCTCCGGCGCTGAACTGGCCACAAAGATGGGCTGAATCATGTTTCACAGTTAGCAGTTAATAGAGATACTGCCACATCTGACTGATTGTCACAGCTTAAAAATATTTGCAAACGCATTAACGCTTTTTTATCCCTGCCCACAGTTTCCAGTAGAGTGATTGAGAGGAAAATTTGGGTATGAGATTGGGGCCCTTTGGGGAGCACACTGAAACAGCGAGCGCACAGAGTAAAACACACTTTGGATTAGGTTTGATTAGAGGGAAATGGTTTCTTGTGACTGTGACAATTTGGCGAGCGCTGCAGGTAAAAACGTGCTGAGTCCATTAAACATAAGGACCTTGTTAGTTTCTTGGTGGCGCAGGCGGTTAGGAGAATAGGAGCTTTACGGTGGCGCCGTAAAAAACACTATTGCAGTCCTGAAAGATTGGGTAGAAAGGCTATAAACGTCTTGACAGGCCATGCCTTCTGTTTCGCTCTGGGCTCTGAGTTTATGGGAATCATTGTGAATGAGGGAAAAAGTAAATAGGATTTACTCGTTTCGTTCATCGGCGTCAAACCGAGCAAAGCGGGTTGGATGTGTTTTACAAAAGGTGTGTGAGTAACATCCTGCGGCTGTGAATACGTGAAATTCGTCAATGGGGGAGTCTGCGAGAAAACTGCGAGCTATTCTTGGGGCTGCGCAGATGATTTACAAACCATTTGATGGAGCATTGTTCTCAAATTAATTTGCCTGATCAAGACGCGGTGCACATCAGCACTTTCTCCCCCCCGAAGCGTCGCAGGCTACTGACAAACCAGAGGAACACTGCGCCGTGACACACACAAAAAACCAAAGCAGACTGATCAGACGAGTGCTTTGGGCTTTGTACAAGATTCATAAAGATCTTTTTTTTTTTGCCTCACCATTCCACACAGTTTAATCAAACCACAATCCAGAGGGAATGACTAAAATGCACGGCGCGTAACTGAGTATGCAAATGCGGTCGTGCTAGTGAATGAAGTAATCCGGAGCCGAATATTTGGTTTCATTATCATTTACTTTGGATTTAATGAGCCTCCACGGACCCACAAATGTTCTGATGTCATCAATAACGGTAAAAATAAAAAGTGCTGCTCTGGTCTGGTTAGTCAAGTCTCCATAGTCAGCCGGCGTTAGTGCTGAGTGCACTGCTAGCATCGGTGAAGGCTGTCATCTCAGCACGCTGCATCGGCGCCTCTTTTTGTCAGATGCTCCTTTGATCCCCTCAGTTGCAGAGTTACAGGCCTAAAGCAGAAATATGCTGAATGGATTCATGTATCATCCCTCCACAGACATCCCACAAACCCCCCCCCACCCCCAACTATTTGTGATCATAATAGCTGCCGTTATTTATTAAAGAGAGCGATTGTTGTCCTTGCTCAAAAGACAGTGTTGTTTTCTCTGCTGTGGAGAGCGATATTTGTCTCTTTGGTGAAGCCCTGTGTGTGATGAGGCGGCGTAGGGAACGCGATGGTGATGGATTCATGTGTTGAGCATTTAAGAGGGGTACAGAAGACAGCTAATCTGAGTTATGATTGCTACTTTAATCACATTTTCTCCTCACATTCATCCACAATAATGCTAATTCAGGTCCAGCTTTTTAAATGGAATGCATATCACCCCCCACCAAGGGTGTGATACGGACAGCGCATAACGGAGAATGCAAATGGTCCACCATTTGGGGGGCGGGGGTTCTCTCTGCCTCTTCATTTATTTATTGAATCATTTACTTTTGTAAAATGATTCTGGACATTTTGGGGTTAAACTACATTTTAATGCTTTTACTGTGATGTACTTATCTTTCCGATTTTCCTTGTATTTACTCTGCACCTTTTCTGTTCCACATCAGTTCAACAACTGCACAGTGTGTAGGATTTGTTGTTTTCAGCGACATCTAGTGGTTGAATCATCCTCCCTGGTCCTCCCCCCACCCCCACCCCCCGCTTCCAAACACAAAGGAGTTGCTACGGTGTCTCTCAGGTGTCAAAAACCTTTGATAATTCCAACCGCGATGTCTACCAGCAGCTTCAGGGCTAGTGATGTTTCAAGTGGTAAGATTATGAGCTTTAATAAGTAAAATTATCCCAGCTACAATGACAGACAACAAATATTACATTTATAGTATTACAACTAAAACCGTTTTTGACGCCGCCACCGCAGTTTGTCCTTCATGAGCCTTCGTAGACAAGATGGCGTTGCAAGATGGCGGCTGCCTGTAGTGGCGACCCGCGACCATGGAGATATAAACAGCTTTTTATAAGGTAAAAATAATAAAACAAGGTCTTTGTCTGCAATGATTAGACATGTTTTTTATTATTGTCATTAGTGATTATCTCAATTTCAGCTAAACGAATTGACAAAATCCTACACACTGTGCCTTTAAGAAAATACTCCTCTCACCCCCCTTTTTTTCCCATCAGTAACAAGTATTTGACATTTTTAGGATGCATTATATGACATACCTAAATTTCTCAATTTTTCCAAGGGTATGTATGTACTTTGGCTAAAAAAATTACACTATTCAACAAATATAGCCATAAAGTGACAAATCCCTACGTGTCATTTTCAGCAATTATGCTTAAACATACATATAAGACTTAATTTAATTAATTTATATTGACTGGATCAAGTACATACACACAAATTACAACCATGCCAACCACTAATAATGTGAGAGTTTGTCTTAAATCACTATCTCCCATGTTGGATAGGTTTACACTTGGAGAAAACATTGTGTATTTTTCTACAACCGTACACAATTTTAGCTCAGTATCTGTAAAAGCTGCTGAAATGTAACAATTTGTGTGTTGGCTACAGTTGATAAGCTGTAGAAGCCATCATGAAAAGTTAATCAGTTGCAGATCTACAGCTAATTATTACTTTGAGATATTTTGCTAAAAGGCAAGGCAAGTTTATTCATAAAGCACATTTCACAAGACAATTCAAAGTGCTTTACATAATAAAACATGTTAAAAAGAAGTACAGTACAGTGACATTATGAGGGAAATGTGAAAAAAAAGTTGGACCACACACTGAAATTAATGATGGTCCAATTAATCTTTTGAATAGAGCAGTCAAAGATAATGCTAAACAAATTAGGTTCTAATCTTGTTTTAAAAGAACTCAGGCCTTCTGCATTTTTACAGTTTTCTGGGAGTTTGTTCCAGATTACTGGAGCAGAAAAACTGAAGACAGAGTTAACTCTAACAGTTAACACCAACATTTTAGACAAATATTTTTCACTGTGTTCTGCTTGCACAGCAAAAACAGAAGTGTTAAAATTTCATTGTTAAACTTTTGGGTGTTGATTTAACACTCCCTATTGTTATTTTAACACTTTCTGAGTACACTCACACCCAGTGTTAGTGTTAATTCACAGTGTTGATTTCCTCAGTGTTGTCTCAACACTGGACAGTGTTAAATAAGCTCTGCCCACAGTTAAGTCTTATGTAACACTTAACAGTGTTGTTATATGACACCATGCAGTGTTGAAAGAAGCATTCTGAAAAGCCCCGCCCTCTTCCACCTCATGTCAGACAGACCAGTATTTACCCAGCATTCCTTGCTGAGAAATCTTGCAGAAATGATATGTTTGCATGTTTATGACCATTAAAGAAGTTCATGAGAGTAAAAATTAGTTGTTCTGGTTTGTTTTCTTGTTCAGTTTGATCAAGTTGTTTAACTTTAAGTTTATGTTATTGGCCAAAAATCGACACCATGAGTGAGAGGTACTTCCTGGTGTGTGAAGAAGGGTGACTTCATTATACTTTTCTACTAACTACTAAAAGTTTGATATTAACTCTGAGTGTTAAATTTACACTCTCAATTTCATGGTGTATTGACACCTTGTGGTGTCTGTAAACCTTTATAACACCACAATTTATTTTAATAATAATAATAATAATATGCTGGTGATACTGTACCTTTAACACTTTATTTTAACACAGTTGAAATGTTAATATGACACCCAGTATTGTTGAATATTTAACACTGGACAGTGTTACTGTTAACACTATATTTTAACACTAACACTATTTTTTTGTTAATGTGACACAAATAAATTGTTGAATATTAAACACTGGTTTGTGTTAAATTAACAAAAAAAAAGAGTGTTAAAATTGAACACTTTTACAAATGTTATTTTAACACCAGCGAGTGTGGACACATATAGACACTGTGTTGGTGTTAAAATTAACACTGTGGGTGTTAAATTAACACTGGAATTTTTGCTGTGTACCTGTAAATTTGACTGATTTATAGCACTGTTGAGTTATTTGAGGTCATCTTGAATTAGGATGAGTCAAAATGTTGTGTCAGTTGAAGATGTCAATCAAATTAAAGTTTCATTAAAATCTGTTCAGTGGTTCATGAGATATTTTGAGAACAAAAAGGTGGAGCTCATTCCAAGAGTTAATAGCAAAGTTTCAAATATAAATCTACACAATCAGTTTGCGCTTAGAAAATAAATCAGGGTTCCATCTCAGCTACAAACACACCAAATCTGAACTCAATATCTGTAAAACTGACTGAGTTGTAGCCATTTTTGTGTTTACAAAGATTGCTATGCTGTGGCAGCCCTCTTTAAGTACCGGTAAGTTGACTCCCAAAGTTAATCAGTTGTAGATGGACATCCAGTGATTACTTTGTGAGAGTTTCAGTAAAAGCCGACCAGATGTTCATGAGATATTTTGCTAACAGAAAAACACAGGCAAAGCATCATTGCCCTTTCATCTTTGGGGGATAATGCAACACATATTCCGCTGATGTGTGCCATTTTAACACCTGGCACTGGTTCTCCATCACAGGAATATTTTGCATCATAACTCACCCTCACGTCACGCAGCCCGGTTTTAGCTTCCACGCTCACTGAACTGCTAACCTGCTGGAAGGTAGAGTCTAGCAATTAGAACTAATGGTGGTGTCACATTGGTGTTCAACTAAACCGTTTAAGGTTTTATGTCACCGGGGTGAGAGGGAGAATTAGTCTCCGGCTTGGTTGCGAGCCAGACCAACGAGACGGCAACGTTATTAACTCACGAGGGAAGTGATACTAATCGTTCTCCGAGTGTGGCGTCACGTCCTCAGCAGTCAGCTCACGGAGAGCTGAGGCGAAAAGAAAAACCTTTGGAGGAGCCGGGGGACATTTATTCAGAAAATCCAAGTGGTAAAAGCATTCCAGTAATCACACGTCTAAAGCTTGGAGGAGAAATGATCATTCTTCTTCTAAAAGTGTTGGTGTGGATATGACAATATTTGTTTTTGTGCGCTCAATATGCAAATGAACAAATTCCTGATGGAACAGGTCCTTCAGCTTCCTGCCGTGCCGAATCCTTAAAACTTGAAGCAGACATCCCAGGAGAGAAATAACACACCCAGCGAGACGGAAGTCATTTAGGGATAGAGTGTTTGCCGGAGACTCCGTGGTGACTCAGAAGTGTGTGTGAGTGTGTGAGACCGAGGATGGATGGGCTTACGGTGAATAAATGACCTGCCTTGATTCACCCCATAAGCCAAGTCTTCCACCCAGACTCCCTGATATCCCCTTTCATCCGTCTTTATAAGAGAGATGACGGAGAGATGGAGAGGCATTCGGTAGGGGCGAGAGACGGAGAAAATGAATATGCAACG
Source organism: Austrofundulus limnaeus (assembly GCF_001266775.1). Lineage (NCBI taxonomy): Eukaryota > Metazoa > Chordata > Actinopteri > Cyprinodontiformes > Rivulidae > Austrofundulus > Austrofundulus limnaeus. Next base: position 293,389 of record NW_013952802.1, read on the forward strand.
GAGGAGAGCCAACGATTTAAAGCGCAGGAGCATAAAGGGGCTAATTAAAGCAAAGGAGAGAAAAAAAATTGGGGGGTAGAGAGAAAGCGAGACAGAAGAAGCGAACAAAAAGACGATTAGACTTGAAGTTGGAGTCGGGGTGTGACAAACGGCACCCTGTTCGAACAAGAAGTGCCTCTTTAATGTCACTGGGAGCTGCAGCTGGATGAGGACCCGTCTGACAGGAGCTGATTCAGGGCAGCGTGACCTTTGCCCCGGCAGCTTTCATATGATTGCCAGGCTAAAGCTGAGAATGTAGCCACTAAATTACAAAAATGACAGTTTGTCTCCAGTTAAGAAAAATGACAATTTAGAAAAAAAAAGACAATTAACTGAGATGGCACCAGCTCTGGGATAAAAGTTCAGGCATCAAACAGGAGTTAGAATAATTGTATGCGCCGTGTGAGAGACTATGGTCTACGCACATATTTCATCTTCAAGAGCTTAATTTTCTTTTATATTCATAAACTTGAAGATAATTTGTAATAATGCCATGATGGAGGATGCAATGTCAAATGATTAATGCCTTCTATTAAAGTGTTCATTATTTCAGGTAAAATGGGCTGATAAATAGAGACTCACTTCAAATGACACTGAAAAGTAAACTACCGTAAAGTCTTTTCCAAATGTTAGCGACACAGTAGACAGAAGCAGTACTGGACAACTGTATCACTGGTAATGGTCAAGAGAGTCACATAAATTAAACACACATAATAGATTCAAAATTAACCAGAAACCAACACTTGGACTTTCTCGTTCTGAACGATTCCTTTACTTTGCGTGAGCTGCTGATAACCCCATCCTGAGAGGTTGTCAGCAGCTGACAAGGACTTCTGAGACTATACCTGGCATTTTCAGTTGATTAAAACTTTTTTTTCTCCTCTCCAAAGTTTGGATACAACAATATCTGCAAGACAAACAGTAATAAAGATATATTAGAACACTTGAATAACTTTTAATTGAATATTTCCACAAATATAGATCAACCATTATTATTCACATTTCAAATGTTGCATATTCAAATAAGAAAATCTCCTTGCTACATAAATGTTTTTATACGAGTCTGGAAGAATGTAAGGATTCTATAGCTACTTGATTAAATGTAGGAGAATGTGACCTTTAGAATGTTCTCGTGCAAAAACAATCAGGAGTCGCTCAGGGCAAGACAATTTGTGGTAAAATCAATTACTGGCAGATGACTTTAGCTATGAGGTCATCACGGGATGGGGTCCCTTTATGCTATATTCTCATGGTGACAAGCTGCTAAATACAGACTTGAGGACCAGATGTGGCCCCCTAGTCCTCATTGTGAACGTGTGAACTTTATGTATTGGAGAAAAATACCTTACTAAATAGTAAAAGTAAAAATATAAAGAAAGAAATAAAGAGAGATTAAATGTGTGTATGTGGATCTTTTGAGTTTAAGAGAGCCACTTCCTGAAAAGATGCCTAATGTAAAATTATACAGAGTCTTGTATGGGAATGTACAGCTATCTGATTGGCCAAGCTAGGTGGGGAGGTCTCCTATACTGACTTCCCTTTGTGGCACAAAGTGAAGCCAGTTCACCATTTGGAGCAATATTTCCTCTGGCCTCCTGGAAACACTAGCAGTTGAATCGTCTTTTGCAATAAAATGCTTACTCAGTAATTTTTTTGTCTCACTCCCATTTCTTCTTTTTCGCATTTTGAAGCTCTACTTAGAACCTTCTTACAATCCAACAGTGCAAAATGTGAATTCTTGCCATTTTTCAACTGGTAAATGGTAATGGTAAATGGACTGAACTTATATAGTGCTTTATCAAGTCCCTCTGGACCCCAAAAGCGCTTTACACTTAAAGACAATGGCTACGTTCACACTGCAGGCAAATGCGACCCATATCTGATTTTTTTTATGACAGTCTGAAAGCAACAAATCTGATTTTTTTTCTAATCTGACCCATTTGGTTCTAAATTAGATACGTATCTGATGTTTTTCAAAGCGACTGCAGTCTGAACGCTCATGTCACATTCCATCTGACTTTCTCTTCATCAGTGAGGAGGGGATGAAGGATCGATAAGACAATAACCTCAAGTCACGCTGTTTAAATCTGTTGCTCCATGAGGTCACAGCTCCAACACAGAAGTCCAGTTGCTTCGTCTTTTTAGTTCTATGTAATATAATATAATATAATTTACTATATGTAGATAGCATGGTGATAACGTCCAGCCTGGGTCATGGAGCATATTGATCCTAAAGTTACTCAGTCGATACTTTATTTCCAGCTCGTTGCTTCGTTCCAAAAATAAAAAGCTTCACCGGAGCATCCAGTCAGAGACAGGTTCAGATATAAATGCTAAACTAAAGAAGCAGGTCAGATAATTATTTAATCGGCTCTGATTGAACAACAACTTCAGATTCGACATGCTAAAAATAGGTTCCATGCTAACTCTGTAAACAAACAAGCCGGCTGAATGAGAAGTCACGTCTTTTACTGCGCATGCGTGTCACATCAGCACTGTGGAGCGTTCACAGTGGAGTCTGATGGATGTCAAATTTAAAACATAATATGAACGTTCACGCCAAAAGATCAGATTTTTTTCAAAAAATCAGAATTGAGCATTAAGACATGGACATTTACCGATTCATATACTGATGATGGTAAGATACATTGTAGCCACAGCTGCCCTGGGGCACACTGACAGAAGAGAGGCTTAGGGATGTCCCGATCAGATACTCAGTATTGGTATCGGTGGAAGATAGGGCCACTTTTTGAAAATCGGGTAGAATGGGATTTAGTCACGTGATCGAGCCGATCCAGTTTTCGTGACAGTTTTCAGCATCATCATGCTTTACAACTGCCGTTAAGAAGTCAAGACGCACACAAGTACGTAACCATGTCCACAGTGTGGGAACACTTTTCAATGGAAAACAATGATGCTGAAACTGCATCTTGCGAAATCTGCAAACTGGATATTTTTGTGGTGGGAACAGCAGGGCTCGCTTTAATTATACCAACCTCGTCACTTGGAATGAAATAAAGAAATAAAGCTATTGGATTGGTATTGGAAAGACTAATCATTAAAAAATCAGATTGTATCAGAAGCCAAAAAAATCTGGATCGGGACATCCTTAGTGAGGCTGTTGTGCACCGGGACCACCGGACTCTCTGACCGCCATCAGTACAGGCAAGGCAGTTGAAGTGTCTTGCTCAAGGACACAACAACTGAGGCAGCTGGACGAAGGATCAAACCGGTGACCTTCCGATTCCAGGACAACTCCCCTAACCACTCCACCACAGCCGGTTCTTAAAATCTTTGATCCAGAGTGTAGAAAAATACCAACATCTAGCAAAACACTTTAGCTGCTAGTTTAAGAACTAGCGACATACATAAACATGACTTATCTATACCTTTGTTTAGAAAATTGTCGTGTTGTCCTTGCTAATCTAAACCAATCTGCTGTCCCCTGCAAACAGCGGTACAGCTGTGAGAGCTCAGATTAGTTTAGAAATGCACCTTTGGTTGTTGATAAAATGGGGGAAAGCCCAGAGAAAGGTAATTTCAAAAGACAGCAGATCTGTAGGAAAGGTGAAGACAAGGGCATGGATAGAAATGCAGATAGAAACAAATTAAAGCAACTTGGTTGAACTGAGAGTCCAGTTTCTATGATACCACAGGAAGAATTTAAAGGTATAGACCAATATATTTTATTTTTGTTGCTTTGTTAAAATCCACATTTTCTAAATAAATCGATGTCCTGCACTTTTCTGGCTTTAGGATTTATTGTGACACAAAGTAAAAGATCCACTTTGGCAACAAAAGTGATTCAGTTTTAGCTCATCTTTTGCCTTTTGTATTTACAGTTGATACCAGTTCTCTCTGCTCATTGCCAGGTTTCCTGTTTCTGGAGTATTTTCTTGGCAGTATTACAGAGCCACATAAAGGCCTGGCATAATCACCAAAGCAATTTGGGGAGTTTTATACGTGTCTATGTATGTCAGGGTTGTCAAACTCATTTTCACAGAGGGCCACATGAGCATTGTTGTCCTCAAAGGATCAGTTGTAATAAACTCTGATGTTTCGTGTTTTATGTTCACTATACCTAAAACAACATGTTCCTAACCTACTGCCGCAACCCCAGATCATAGGTCTTTGTTAAATCCAGGTGACAACTTTTTGTGGCCAGGCGATGTATTAAAAGTAAAAATAAAAGTTTCACTCACAGCTGAGTTGTGGTAAGCAGCTGCCATCTTGAATTCTGAACTCTCGGGAATTTGCACTGGATGGGCATTCTAGTTTGAATTTATGACTTTTCTGGTTAAACTTTGAAACCCTGTGCACCTCAGCTACTGATAGGATGCTGTCATTTTGTAGATAAAACTAGATACCGCATAGCGGTAACATAATGACCCCCGCACGCACAAATGCACCAGAACTCAGAAGTTTTTATTCCTAATAAATGTCATGCTACTAGGTGCATCCTAATTTTGTAGTGGTTTGGGGTTGGGGGGTCTTGGTTGACCTTCATCAGAGCTAAAAAACCAATGAAAATCTGAAGTTCCTATGTTTAATAGTTTTAGAGCAATAACCATTTTGTATGTCCAGATACCCCTTTTTCAGATAAATTGTGTGTGTGTG
>NW_013952802.1:298696-300483 GCF_001266775.1 Austrofundulus limnaeus
ACACACACACACACACACACACACACACACACACACACACACACAGTATATACATTTTCAGTAATATTTACTGGTATTTTTATGTATTCTTACAATTTCGTTGCAAACCGTAAGAAAACGTTAAAAAGTCAAATCGATCTAGGTTGCACTGAAAGAAAATTTCTTTTCCCGGCTCTACCACCTTCCTGTGTGGGGAACATAAGGCACTTGCCCACATAAATTTTGTGCTTGTCATTAGTTCATTGCACCAGAGTTTGAATAAACTGTGCTAATGTTGTTCTAATGAATAATTTTCAAGACGGGGATTACTTGCAGTGGCTACTGCAGCACTAATTCAAAATGAATGGACACATTTTTTTTCCTTCTTCTTGCAGCAGCTACAACTGTGATATCTATATTTAAACCTTTCTTCACTCTGGGATGATTAGCAGCACATGCTGAGCCTGCAGCTTCCTTTGTAGCAACACACTGTTGATGCTCACATTTGCATAGCCATATCCCAAGAGCTGTCACATCCGTCTAACCACAACTAGTTAAACAGTACCAGAATCCACTGCCTTGCTCAAGGACACACACACCACTCTGGACATTTATAAGGGTCAACAATGTGTGCTTTCACTTTTAACACCAACAAACTGTGGATTCCATTTAGTGACCTTGACCACCAGCTGTTTCCTCTGGAAGCAGCTGCATTATAATTATGTATCCCTAACGCTGTGCTATCATCAGTGACTAAACTACTAAACACAAACACCAGCATTGCAGCTGTAAAGAATAAAAAAAACATCCTGGAATAGTCTCACTGGAAAAGAGATGTCATGCCTAATCGTCTTATTCTTGCAGGCAGATTGATTATTTAGCCTAAAACAGTGCACGGCTCTGTTGATTTCAGGGTCAAACTTCTGTAGATAAGGTTCATCTGCATACAGAAAGCTTTTTTAAACCGTGTCATGTTTTTCAGAAGCGTACAATTTGTTTTTGCATTGATGTAAAGGGGAGGGTAAAAATAAAATAAAACAATAAAAACTGGGACAAATGATGTAGTGGCAGATATAAGCACAGAAAAACATCAAGTGGGAGCAAAAAATGCATAAGTGGTGGCAGCAACTTGAGTGTTTGGAGGTATAATTGAAGAGTACTGGCCTCATCTAAAAAGTTGGTGAAATAAACCAGTTTTTGAGGATAATGTAATGAAGACTGGACAAATAAAGTCAAGTTCATTGAAAGGAATAAACTTAATTGTACAAAAAAATTTCTGAAATAAATTGGTCATTTTTGAGGGGATATTCTGTGAAATATTTATTTAAGTCATGACATCAGTCATGTAATATAGTGAAAGAGGCGACATTCTTCGTCCAGGCTAATGGCTAGCTTACGGAAGAGCATTGCATTCACAAAACAAAAGAAAAATTAGATCCCTAATCTCATAATTACGGGATCCTGATCTCATATGAGGATTTTGAGCAGGTAACGATCCTGGACATGTATTTTGCCGAACCTACGAGTGCTCAGAACAAGTTGCATAATATTTATCCACCAAAGTTTAATAAAGTTGTAGAGAAAGAAATGGAAGGAAGTGTGTATACAGGTCCTTCTCAAAAAATTAGCAAATTGTGATAAAGTTCATTATTTTCTGTAATGTACTGATAAACATTAAACTTTCATATATTTTAGATTCATTGCACACCAACTGAAGTAGTTCAAGCCTTTTATTGTTTTAATATGGATGATTTTGGCAAAAAAGAAAAATCAAAATCCTTATCTCAAAAAATTAGCATGTCATGAAA
>NW_013952802.1:301902-303597 GCF_001266775.1 Austrofundulus limnaeus
TTTCATGACATGCTAATTTTTTGAGATAAGGATTTTGATTTTTCTTTTTTGCCAAAATCATCCATATTAAAACAATAAAAGGCTTGAACTACTTCAGTTGGTGTGCAATGAATCTAAAATATATTAAAGTTTAATGTTTATCAGTACATTACAGAAAACAATGAACTTTACCACAATATGTTAATTTTTTGAGAAGGACCCGTACATACAGGATGTGCTTGGGTGTTTCTCATGTGATGGGTCGAATGCAGAGCACATAGCATGGGAACATGCATTGATGATAAATAAAGCACTTTAACATTTTACCTTCTTTCACACCAAGACTGTGGTTTTGACAGACTTATTAGATAAGCCTAAAAATTGTTTCATTTAATTTTTTTTAAAGTGACACTGTCTTGGCTAGCAATTAGTCTAGATTAAAAGGTCTGTCTCTTTTATTTTCAAAACCTTTACTCGTTGACTAATGCCATGGCTCATAAAGTACTATTGATACATATTAAGGCCTCTCCACCCGAAGCCGAACAGACGATACAGTCACGTGGTTGTTTGGTGTTTGTTTTCAGACACACATTTCATAGTTCCTGAGACACACTGTGCTGAGCTCCTGGGAAACCCCTCCTGCTGTGGTGCATGCACATCACTGCCCAGGGTTCCTTCCCACTGGAGTCTAAACTCTGGGGGGGAAAAACTCCAATCTGCCATTTTTTGTTCACAATTCTGTTCCAGTTAAAGCTTTTCTGCAGATGGAGTCCTCCATGCAAAACGTCTTTTTTATATCTCCATTCATGAGTTTTTGTCCGTTTGATGATCTTCATAAATGTCTGCTTCTGGTCACGACAGTCATATTCTGGAAGCAAGTTGGTCAGGGCTAGGGCTTGTTATTGGAGACTTTGGTGACTGCATGTGAAAGCACCAATAGTTTTGCAGTTACTGCCCCAGCTGGTCAGTCACACAGCATTCTTGTGCAGCAAACCCTGTCTGCAGTCAGAGCAAAGAGGAGTTCCACTTCATTTTGTGTCCACATCACAAATGAATCATGCATGTTCAAATCTAATGCTGATCCCACCCTACAAAGTGGGATGTATATACAATTTTTCATGCAATGTTTTTTTTTTCTTCTACTCACACTGTCATGCTATAATAAATCCTGCAGTCCCAATTGTGGATAAAAGAGAAGGGTTGAATGTAGAGCTAGCAATTAACTGTCTTCATAAACATATTTAAGAGATACACACACATGCACTAACTTCTGTTGTTTAGGGGTCTAATTTGTGAATGTTTTTTTAAACACTTGTGAAAAATATTTGTGAAATAAGGAAATTTATTAAATTAGTTTTTATTTGTCGATTCATCACTCAAAATTGAGCTGTTGGCGACTTGAAATCTCACTCCAAGCTCACATCAAAACTTGATAGCCCTAGCTGAAGACACTGAAAATAGGTGAAATGGTCAGCTTACCAGTCTAACAGAAGATTTTGCAACAGCTGTGGGTGTTTAAAGGCACAGTGTGTAGGATTTTGTCAATTCATTTAGCCGAAATTGAGATAATCACTAATGACAATAATAAAAAACATGTCTAATCATTGCAGACAAAGACCTTGTTTTATTATTTTTACCTTATAAAAAGCTGTTTATATCTCCATGGCAGCCGCCATCTTGTCTACGAAGGCTCATGAAGGACAAACTGCGGTGGCG
>NW_013952802.1:304372-309738 GCF_001266775.1 Austrofundulus limnaeus
GAGTTCATGCACTGTGTTGGTTTTGTTCTTTGAGCAAGGTGATTTTCATTGCATGGCTCATTTTATACACCAGTAAAAAAAACATATACCTATGTCTTGAATTTGGTAAAAAAAAAATCTTATTTTGTTTGTCACTAAAAAGTCTTCAGTGGATGCGCATACGAAACTGGTGGGTTCGGTACCTGAAAAAAGGTTAAGAACCACTGCTTTAAATGTTGAGCTCTGTCTTTCTGGGGCTCCACCATCCTGTTTGATCCTGTTATTTATTCTTGGCAGTTGTCTTCGTCAATCTCTCTCTCTTTCACATTTAGCAGTGAGACCTCCACTTAAATGTCTTCTCTCAGATTCTGCCCTTGTCTAACTCCACCATATTGGTTTACCATTGCAGACTATGGTCAGCCTAACGTAGGTAAGTCGTGACTCAAGCCTCCATGTTGTTTTCCGTGGATTCACCTGAGTGTAGACCCACATTTCAGGTTTGCATGGAAAACTACTGGAGCCAACTATTTCAAACTTCACAAATAAATAGCGTTCAGACTAAAATTGTTTTTCTATGAGTTCATACTTTGCTATGAGCACCTTTAAAAGTGCTCTCAACATAAGAGGGATGCTGCAGATGAAAAGTGGTATTATGTGGTTTATGCACTTGGGACATCTCCTAAGGCCTTTTCTTTGTAAAGTCTGCATGAATCATTTTGATGAGTCTAATTGTTTGCAGCACCCGCTTCCTTTGCATGAACTCTTTTAATGAGTGTGGGCTTGTTTACAAAACAGACATGCAACGATTTCATTTCTTTTTTTATTATCACACCCACATAAACTAATGTGCCCCAAGGTGAGAGGACATGGGAATATTTCAGCATTATCTTGGCAGTTATACTGTATGTTGTTATTGCACCCAATCATGTTTGATTCATTAAAGCAATGGGCACATGAACGACAGGGCCAATTGAAACAATAGAGAGCACAAGTGACTAAAGGACCAAGTCCTCTAAAGACAAAATGTCAGGCAAGGAGGCAGAGAGACTGAAAATTGGATGGACAGCGATCAAAGTTCTTTTAGAAATTACAGATGACAGCTTAAACAATTTTGGATAATAACTAAAATTACTAACCCAATCTGACCATGTAAATGTGTGTGGCTCATTATCATTCATCTTCAAGTCACAAAACACTTTAATCAGTTTATTTAGTCATTAATATGGATGACTTGTGGCAGCTGACAAGGACCAGCTTCATTAGTTGATGCCTTATCCTTAATCACCTCTGCTTGTGATTTAATTTCTGCCACTTACTATGATTATTAGATTAGAAATCAAGGTACCTGAAAAAATACGCTCCATTTTTTGTGTTTTGCTTTATTCCATTTCTGTTTTGGTCGATTTTTGAGCCTCATTAAGTAGTCATTAGGTAAAAACAGGCCCATCACAGAAGAATCCACAAGTTTGTTTTTGACAATTAGATTTTCTTGTTTTTGTATATACATGTTTTAAGACATTATCCCAATTAGACTTATCCATATAGTAGATAAGAAACAAACAAACCAAGCACAAGTTATTATAAGAAATTGAGGAAATCCAGCATTTCACACACGTCATGTTTCAGAAATATAAAAGTATCCAGAAAGTTTGTTTAAAGGTTGAGGTTTCATGTTAACAACAAATGTTTGCTGAAGTGTTTTATCTGACTAATGACGACAGTTTTGTAAAACCAAGATTAACAACCAAACAAAAATTTTAATAAAGCACTTTTTGAACCGGTCACAATGCTGTCACTTCATCAGCCAGGAGGTTAGAAATAAATGGTGTATTCTACAGCCGAATGTTTTTAAAAGTAAATCCATTTATCTGTTCTTTAGAATTTAAGGACTTTTCATGACAGACATCAGTTCTTGGAAATGTTTTTTTTTTTTTTTGGCAGGTCTGGTCTGGTCTGGTCATTCAACTAGATCTGTTACAAAAGGACAACTGATATTACCAACTTTTAAAAATTGTTACGGCCAGAGGTCTTTCTTCTATGTTTGTACTAAAGCATGGAATGACATTCCTCAAAACATAAAGTCCATTTCAAAACTACAGCTCTTTAAGAAGAATCTTGTCTGCCATCTGCTGGACACTTATTGTTGTGCTCATATTTAGACGTCCTATTTTGCAAATGCTGCCTTCCTGAAATTTTATATGCTTGTTTGTCTTTGTGTCTATGGTGTATAATGATGTGATTGTGATGCTGTAATTCTGAGTGTTTTATGTGCTGCAGAACAGGAACCTGCTGTAAAACAGCAATTATGCTGAGTCAGGCTTGAGTTTTAGTGATCTTTTCCTGTTAAATTAATAAATCAAATCAAATCAGGTACTAAGGATTTACATAATGTCTGCCTCACTTTTTTAAATGTTAAAAATCTGGTATTTGTTGTTTAAGAAACCCTAAAGATTTCCACTATTTATCTAAATAAAAATCTGATTGTAATGTCTGCATGAATCCAACGAACACACAAAGAAAAATCCCCAAAAAATATAGTTATTTTTGTCCACTATAGGAAAAAACTAATCCACACAAGCAACAAAAAAATGCTGAAATACCAATTCCACACCAGTAAACATTAGGCATTATCAGCACATGAAGATAAAAAGAAGAACAAAATTTCTACAGGATAAGTGTAGCTCTTTTTATTTTATTTTGTTTTATTTTTTTTTTTGGTGTTGTTTACTTTTTCTTTTAAACTTTGCAGCACACATTTCATGTTTATTGGTGATAGAGTGGGAAAAAAGGAAACAAGATGTTAAAACATCTGAAAGAGCTCCATTGTTTAGAACAGAGGTTCTCAAACTGGGGTCCCAGGACCCCCAGGGGTCTGTGAGTCGTGTCTTGGGGTCCTCAAAAAATTCCAAGAAATTGTTAATTTGGTTTTTATTTTAAAAAATGCAGATGGGGAATAATGCTGTAGTAAAACAAACATACTAAACCAAACAAAAAATACTATTACCATGGCATTCAGGGGTTAAAATAATGGTAAATTATTTTACATTAACAGCATGGGGTTTATTAAGGGGGTCCCTGGAATTTCTTCACCATTGTAAGGGGTCCCCAGACCCAAAAAGTTTGAGAACCCCTGGTTTAGAACACAAAACATCATAGTGAACCTCTGAAGTACGACTTGTTCCTGCATCCGTTTGGCCACAAATGTGTCACGGATAGAGCGCCACGATTTTCATCAGACATATTCCTCTGTGGACAATTTCTGTTTTGTTTCCATTCAGAGCTTTTTGGCCATTTGACCTTTATAAGTGTCATATTATATGGTCATAGATTCTGACTGCTTCAGTCAGCTACTCCTCTAAACTGGAAGCAGAGTTGAAGCAAAATTGCACCATCGCTGTCCCGAGCGCTCTTCTGCATAAACAAGCACGCCCACAGACTTCTGACCAATCAGCCCGGGCCTTGTTTTGAGAAAGGGGCAGATGAAGGGGCTGTGATTCAGCCGTAGGTCAGTAGGGGGCGAACTCGGGCATTGAAGAATCGTGTATAAAAACATCCTGACTTTGAGTCAGTGTGGTTTTCCTTGTCAGCCGGTGACAAATAAACCTCACGCAGGTCCAGAATTCTGGTGTTGTATGACTTTATTCCTTTTACAAATCATTTTATTCAACAATTGTGTTTTCATCTTGACTTCAGTCGATATTGAACATGTATTTTCTTACACTACAAGAAAAAAAAGATGTGACTTTTGTCTCACAACTGCTTCAAGGAGAGATGATTTTGTGCCTTTTGATACAGAATGAAACAGTCTTTCATGTGCCCATTTAAAGCACAGTTCATAACGCAGATAGTGTTAAAAGCTAAATAGACATTTAAGTTAAAAATTCATATACGTATACTGTAAAATAAGCAATTTATGAGCACAAGTCAAATACCGGTATGTACTATTTGAGATGCAAAGATAAAAGAGAGGGTTTGGTAATATGTTCTCCATTATGATAAATATTTACAGTATTTTGTATTTGTTCTCTTTCCGATAAGCAAAGCTTAATTTCTGCCAAGGAAACTGTGTTGTACTTTATTTTGCCAGTTTTTTGTTTATTTCATTTGTGATGTACTGCAAATGTGAGAGTTGGAGCAGATAAACCCAGGAAGCAGGCAAAGTCGGAGCTCAACATTTATTCAATAAAGAAAAACGGTGTTGCAGCTTTGAGGACTTACTAAGAAACGAGGAGCATGAGGAGGCAAACATGTTGGCTGGGGTAGACCGCACCATGAACAAACACACACTGAGGATACGAGACCGAATCTAACGACCAAACAAAGGAGGGTAAACGGGAAACACCTGGAGGAGACCCTTGAGGAACAGGTGAGCGAGGGCGGGGCTGGAGGATTGACAGGCAGAAGAACAGAATGGAGAAACACAGGGACTCACAAAGAAAACAATCACAGAAAGTACACACAAAGATGCAGGTCGTGCCAAAAATTGAATTAAAAATAAAAATTGTGATTTTTAGAAGAAAACTAGGCAAGTTGGGGTTTAAATTTATTTCTGGTTGTCAGCAGCAGTGTCCTCAGCTACATTAAAGCCTCATAGAAGAGGAGAAAAGGCAACATTACTGAGACCTGTTGGGTGATAGTTACAGAACTGACACTTTGTTCTACATCTTTAGTTGTGAATTAGTTTTTCTCTGCATGACAGGTTTTTGTAGATGCCTGGAGTCAGTCTGATAATCCAGCAGCTGAAGAGGTGTGCAGAACAAATAATGTGAGGAACCAGGACTGTAACACTGACAACCTGACTGAGGCCGTGTCAGTAAAATATTATGAGCCACTGCCGCTAACTTTGCTCTTCATCTCGAAGAGAAACAAAGAAGGTCTGTTACGAAAACATCAATAAGATTAAAACATTCAAGACTGCATGTGTTCATTTTTAACTGGACTCTTACTTTTCAAACATATTTCAGCGTCTGATTTTATTTTACTTTAAATGTCGGCTGAACTTTTAGGTATTTATTTTCTTCAGCCTCAATCATGAGCCTAATTGAGTTCATTAATGATTCATTTTTGATATTTTAGCCAGTTAAGCGTTCTGGCCCGTTTGACTTTTCTACAGGGCAGATCCAGTCGCTTTTCATCTTTCTCTTCAAATGCAGTGGAGAGATCAGACAGACAACAATATCTGGGCTGAATTCAAATGAACCAGTTCCTTAAAAATCTGAATATTTTGACTAGAAATGGGAAAATAAATGCTTGTTTCAAACCTACATGATGATTATTAGCTGTTATTTCTAAAGACAATGGGCCTCATGCAGGAACATGTTCGTATTCTTATCCTAAATTTCTCTTACTTTTGTTCGTACAAAGGGTTCGTACGAACATGTCACGTC
>NW_013952802.1:315148-317601 GCF_001266775.1 Austrofundulus limnaeus
GTGTGTGTGTGTGTGTGTGTGTGTGTGTGTGTGTGTGTGTGTGTGTGTGTGTGTGTTAGTACAAAGTACAATGACTACGTGGAAATACAGTGAAATCCCAAAATTTGCAGAGATTACATTAGAGCACCCACATTGTGAAAAAAATAAAAATTAATATTATATGTAATGTGGTCAAAAAAAGGCATATAATGCAGATTTTTAGAGCTTATAGACAAATACATAAAATTTACTGCATCATTTTTATGGAACTGAATTTGCATTAATGTTACAAATTTAGTAAATAATATTGTTTTTGTTTGTATTATTATACAGTATTGTAAAAACCTAGCTTAAAAAACTCACAAAAAGCATGAGGAAAATAACAAAACAAAACATTATGTAACTAAATGTATTTACTAAATTTCCAGTTTGTGCAAAGTTAGGTTCCATTAAAAAAGAAAAGACAAGAAAAAGATGAGTTTGCAAACTTTGAAATGCGATCTTGTGAGCAGTGCTGGCTCTAGTTATTTTGGTGCCCTAGGCGAGTTGAAGCGCACCCCCCCCACACACACACACACACACACTAGTTTACTATGGTAAACTTAGATTTATTTGCTTTAAACACAAACATACATCACACATCAAATTAAATGAATAAATAAAGTAAATATAATTAAATCAAATGACATGGGTAAACAAAAGACCCTGTTCACAATTTGTGCAAAGATTTAGAAGGTCCTCTCTTTTTGGAAAATATAAGTCTGATTTTACCTCATAAGGTCCTCAGCTGACAAACTCAGTCCTCACTGTGTCAGAATGGATGTCAGCAGGATTAGTAGTAGGAGTAGTTTATTTTTCCTGTAATACTACATTATTGTCTCTTAAGACAAAGCTAATTGAAAGGGGTGGTGAGCAGAGTTACAACCAGTGATTACAAATAATTACCTTTTTTTCTTCTGCAGTTCGGCATCCCCTCCAGCAGATGGCGCTCTAGGCGACCGCCCAGTTCGCCTATGCCAAGAGCCGGCTCTGCTTGTGAGGGTTCACTGTACATTAACATGACCTTATCAGAAAGAAAAAGCAGATCATCAGCAAAGTGTTTGATTTCTTAGATTTGCAAACAGAAAACTGAGATTTGTGGTTCAAATTGAGTGTTTTCAAAACGGACATCTTTGTTAATGCCTGAAACTGAAAGGTGAATGATAAAGTTTTTGCTCATGACTGTTATTACAATATCTCGTAAACTGGAAGGATTTCAAAATGAAGCTTTCAGCAGTTTGAAGTTCCTCATAGTGATGCTAGTATAAAAGTACAAATATCAAAATGAATTTGGTACAAGTTAAAGTCTTCTCTAAGAATATTACTTTAGTAAAAGTCTTAAAGAATCTGTAATTTACTGTACTTAAGCATCAAAAGTATAATTTTGATATAAAAATGTACTTTTGTATTAAAAGAAAAGTGAGCGGTTAGATTTTCCAAAATGACATTTATTGCGAGGTGACCTCCCCAAAAAACATTTTTCTAAAGGCCATAATTACTATAACGTTATACTAATATGTTAAAATATGGAATGCACCCGTTTCAGCTGCATCTCTGCAATGTTCATCTTTGTTCTAGACTACAAAAGCTGAATTGTCACACTGCTGGAGTGTGACATGATTAATGTCATACAGGTATGATGAATCATACAAACCAACAGAGTGTCAGAATGAAACCCATTTAACTTCTCATCCAACAACAGTTAAATCCTCTTCATCTGTTTTTTTTTCCTTTTTAAATAACAAGCCAAAATGGCATAGGAATAACAACTTTCTACTTCTTACCTTTTTAAAATGTAAAGAGTAAAAATACAGATAATTGTGTGAAAATGTAAAGAGTAGAAGTTGGCTGAAAATCACTTACTCAAGTAAAGAATAGATAAGCAAACTTTCTACTTAATTACTTTACAACTCTGACTTTCAGGAAATAATCAGTAGAAGCAAATCTACAACTGATGTTCACTGCAGCCATCTAAAATTATAAAACAAAAAATTAATAACTCCATCAGTTTTACAGATAGTGTTCTCTGTGGTGGTAGCAGATGGTTATTCGCATCACATCTTTTAAGTTCTACTCAGTGCAGATGATCTTTGCTTTAAACTTTAGCTTTAATGTTGTTTTTTTGCAAAATGTTTCACAAACCACTGGACTTTCAGAAAGTAATCATCAGATGTACATCTTCTGTCACAATCTGTGGGAAACCCAGGGAGCAGGCACAAAAACTCAGGTACTCTGAGTTTAAAAAAACAGATTTATTTACAAAAATGAAAAGCATTTGAGGTGGCAGCAGAAAACGTTCTGACAAAAAAGTGTGGGTGGGTCCAAAGCAGAGAGACAGGAGAGATAAAGGCTGTGACCAAAACGACAGGCCGGGTCCTCCAGAGGACCCAGACTACCCGTCGAGGTGGGCCGGGTCCTTGGTAGACCGGGAAGAC
>NW_013952802.1:320652-327786 GCF_001266775.1 Austrofundulus limnaeus
CCCCCACCCCGACCAAAATTGATGGAGCAGAAGCAGAAGGAGGTTCTTAAAGAGACAGAGACCAATTTCAAGGCGTTTAGAAGAGGAAGTGATGAGAAGATAAGTTTATTTTCTATTTAAACATAAAAACAACATTTTAATAACAACTAAAGGTGACATAGATACTTTATTATGGTATAGTATTTAAATATATGCCTGAGAAACACATAATATTGGCCCTTTAAATAATGAAGGCCTGTGATGATTCTGCTGGTTGGTCACTACTGAATGGAGACGTGGGACATCAGCGACGGTTGGCATTGAGTTCTATCTTGTTTTTAACATTAACTTTGTCTTTTAACAAAAAATCTCAACCTACTGCACAGATTTTAATGCGACTCTCAGAAAATAAGATTTTGATGTACATGTATAACTGTTTAGCTACGTAGCCAAGGGATTTGAAGGTGGCAATCTGACTTTAGAAAACACTAAAATGGTTATAATTCAGTCAGTTTCATAGATATTGTGCTGAACTTGAGTGTGTTTTTTTTAACTTAAGCATTTAATGTTGGAGCAGAGTTGTAAAGTAACTGAGTACAAATATTTTGTTGCTGTACTTAAGTAGAATTTTTGGGTATCTGTACTTTACTTGAGTAATTATTTTTCTGCGTACTTTTTACTTCTACTTATTACATTTTTACACAATTATCTGTACTTTCTACTCACTACATTTTTTAAAAAAGGTAAGAAGTAGAAAGCCGTTACTCCTATTTTTTCTGAGTTGTTATTACTTAAAAATATATTATCCTGATAAATTGTATCTCCTGGATAGAGTGAATTTAATTGTAGTTGGATAAGAAGTATAAATATTCAGCATTCTGACAACATATTAGTTTGTACACAACACATCACAGCTGCGCGCTGTTAGAAAAAAATGTTTTTTTGGAGAAGTCAGCTCCCAATGAATGTCCTTTTGGAAAATAACTGCTCACTTTTACTCAGTACTTTTACTTTTAATACTTAAGTAGATTTTGTGTCAGAAATTTACTTTTGATACTTAAGTACAAAAAATATCACATACCCCGGTACTTTAAGACTTTTACTCAAGTAATATTTTTAGAGAAGACTTTACCTTTTACCAAAGTATTTTTATGATAAGATACTTGTACTTTTACTCAAGTATCACTTTTGAGGTACTTTATACAACACTGTGTTGGAGTATGTGCTGTCAGTTTGAAGAAATTTATAGTTAATTATAGATTAGTACTGATGTTAGAAACAACACTAGAGGATTAGGGTTTCCTTTTTATAATACTTTTATAATGTTTGATCTATTATGTGTTAATTGAAATAGAGTAGCTACATGTTCGAATCATAAACAACACATAAGTTAACCGTTTTAATAACATTAGGTTGAGGTTTTTGTATGAATGCCTGTGATTCAGCCGTAGGTCAGTAGGGGGCGAACTCAGGCATTGAAGAATCATGTATAAAAACATGTACTTCCTGACTTTGAGTCAGTGTGGTTTTCCTTGTCAGCCGGTGACAAATAAACCTCACTCAGGTCCAGAATTCTGGTGTTGTATGACTTTATTCCTTTGACAAATAATTTTATTTAACAATTGTGTTTTCATCTTGACTTTAGTCATATTGAACATGTATTTTCTTACAAGTTTGTTAGCTAAATATCTCACAAACCTGTAGACATACAGTATATTGTTAAACTTTCTGAAAGTAATCATTGGATCTACATGTAAAACTGATTAACTTTTGGAATCAGACCAACTCAGGATGGTGGCCATAGCTAATCAAAATGAGCAAACTCATAAATGACTCATTATTGTCAGTTTTTGGATATTGTGCTCAAATTTAATGCAGTAGAAGCTGAGTTTAATCCACAACCCATACTTCGACCGAAACATCTGCAGCTCCATCATTTCTCAAAATAAAGCTCTGGCACAGGAGACAGAGGGCGATAAGCATCTCTTCAAGGAATGCTGGGTTTTTAATTCTCGCTCTGATTCTGACAGTAGAAGAGTCTGACTGATGGTGCTCAAAGGAACTTAAACAGGTGTTGATTTACACAGTGATTCCTCCAGCTGCCTCGAGGCTCGCTGTAGATCTTTTATCATCATATATTCATGTTCCTTCTGAGGTTTTTGACACAACATGTATGATGTTAGCTTCATTCCTAAGAATAACAGGCTGACGTGTGCTCACCCTGGCTGTGGGCACCGCCTTCCCAACTCTATCCGTCCATGCCACCCACTGCCGCTTCACGAACAACCCAAAACCATCAATCACACATCCCAAATATTTCTCAGCCCACCTGCTGTGTTCAGACGAACAGATCCATGCTTGTCCCCTCACACACACCACCTGGCTCGTTCCAGGAGAATAAATAGATGGGCTGCATTAATTCTCTAGACTTCAAATATATTTTATACTCTCTTAAGGGACTTGAGGACTTTCTGCACAGGACTGCTCTGTTAGCTTCGTACTCCCTGCTGAATTCATTTGAATGAACGCGTCTTTGTTGCGTTTGAGTTTAAATAGCTCGTCTTCGAGCACATGTTTACGCGTGTGGCAGTGCATTCAACATACTTGTACAATATACTTGAATCACTACTATTCACCTATACGTAAAATGTGTCCAGTACATTTTTTTCGGTCTCTAAGTGCATTCTCATGCTTTCAGCTATTTGTTTAATTCAATTCAATTCAATTCAGTTTATTTATATAGCACCAAGTCACAACAAATGTCATCTCAGTGCGCTGTACACAATCACTCTAATGAAGCCAGCAGATTGTGTTGAAACACTTTGTCACAGCAGTCTCCAATCTTGAACAGCACATTGGCAATGACGGAAAATAAAATTTCCCTTTTACAGGAAGAAACCTCCAACAGAACCAGGCTCAGGACAGGCGGACATCTGCTTTTACTTATTTTAGTTTTGCTTTACCGTTTGGCTTGTTTTAGCGTTTAGATACATTTTTTTCATAATTAATTCTTACTCTTGATATTTTTTTCATTACTGTACTGCTTTTTAAAGTCTTTACCTAACGTATTACTGGCTTTAATTTTAGCTACTATTTTTCTAACTTAAACTTTTAGCTATTGCTGGGTTGTAGATGATGTAGTATCAATATCATGGGTGGCAGGAAGTAAATGAAGCAATGCTTCCTTCTGTTGATTCAGTGTCAAAATGCCTAAATGCTGTGCTGTGTACAGTTGTTGCAGCCACTCTAATCAGGAGAAATATCAAAATTTTTTTCACGTTCCGAAAGTAGTGTGTCACGAGTTAAGTTTTAAAAACTTGCAGAAAGAATAGGACAAAATTGGATCAAAAATCTACAGCTAAAAACATGAGTTGCGGAAACGAACAATGCAACAGTTTGCAGTGACCACTTTCTAACAGGTCAGGATCGTATCGTTTAAATCATATTGTAGTTACTGGAATTTGGGTTTACAGGAGCTAAATAAATTATTTGCAAGTAGATCCAAGTACATGGAAATAACAGGAGTTAACTTGATAGTGTTAGCTATTGCATTGTTATCATAGGCTAACTACTTAAAAATAGCACAACTCACCCAGGCTGAAGAAAGTCAACAGCCATTTAAAGTTTCTTTGGATCCTAAATGTTTGACCCAACCTGAAACTAAATAATTGTAGGTTTTGAGGCTTTTGAAAGCTTTCATCTGGCTCGTCGTAGCCTATAACATGAGGTCTGCAGCACCAGATAGTAGTTTATGTTGATCGCCTCAACACCGGGTAAATCCTCCAGATTATATAACAAGTCTTTTTTTTATTAACATATTGTGAATCATAAATGTACGCAGATTTTTTTGCAATATCTTGTCTGTGCCAACACATTTAAGGCATTAGTGTACGTGCTGTGATCCATTTTGCTGTGTTTTGAACTAGAGCAAATCATTTCCTGCCCCGCATCTGACATTCACACATCATCCGGGTCATGTGACTGCAACTTAGCAAATTATCTGCTGGCTTTAACTTTCAGTTTGTTTTTTTGTTTGTTTGTTTTTTCATTTTAACTTTTGCTCAGCTTCTTCACCAAATTACCTCAGTCTCTGGGACGCTGTGGCAGAGTGGTTAGGGGAGTCATCCTGTAACCAAAGGTTTGCTGGCTAGATTCCTCATTCCAGCCGCCTCGAGGGCTCGACACACGGGCAGCGACAAACTACAGCGATTAACGACTGTCATCGCAGCCAGGGTGAAACCCGACACACGGGACGTGATAGCGATCGCAGCGTTGCGAATCGCACTCTCAGATCGCTTGTCTTCACGAAATTTGATTGGTTCTTGAC
The DNA here is from genome assembly GCF_001266775.1 of Austrofundulus limnaeus. Taxonomy (NCBI): domain Eukaryota; kingdom Metazoa; phylum Chordata; class Actinopteri; order Cyprinodontiformes; family Rivulidae; genus Austrofundulus; species Austrofundulus limnaeus. The sequence goes on from NW_013952802.1 coordinate 324,959, forward strand.
TCTGAAGGTGGGTGTGCATTACGGACGTGTAAACTAAACAAATCTTGCGATGCTAATGATATTGAAAATCAAACACACATCAAGATACAGTTTTATGAGGAAAAACTTACCATAAACTTCACCCTGGTGCCAATAAATTCCCACAAAGCTGCCTTTTTTAGTAATCACTTGATGAAAGTGTTAGCTAACGGCTGTGTAGAATACTCTCCTCTCATTGGTCAGTCAATGAAACCCTYGCTGATTGGTTGTACGCTAAGCGACGGCGACAAAAGTTGAACATTTTTCAACTTTCATATGTCGCGTCGCAAGCTCGCGTGTGTGCACGTCTACGTGTACGAGCTCGAAATTTCACATGCACTATTTTCGCGGGTCGCTTTGCTGGAGGAGGGCAAGTGATCGTCGCCTCACCGCACAGGCTCCATAGGAAATGAATGGAGAGCGAGCGACGTCGCCTCCCGTGTGTCGAGCCCTTCAGTCGTTGTGTCCTTGGGCAATACACTTCATCCGCCTTGCCTACTGATGGTGGTCAGAGGGTCCGATGATGCTGGTGCATGGCAGCCCCGCTTCTGTCAGTGTGCCCCAGGGCAGCTGTGGCTACAATGTAGCTTACCACCATCAGTATGTGAATGGGTGAATGACTGTAGTGTAAAGTGCTTTGGGGTCCCATGAGGCTTGATAAGGCACTATATAAGCTTAGTCCATTTACCATTCTCACTGCATTTTCACAGATGATGCTTGTTTTTCTAGTAAGGATAACTTTGAGCTTTGGACGTTTGGAGTTTTGCAAACATTACAAAACTCTGGAAACACTGATAAATCTCTGCCATCATCATATTTATGATGATGGGTAGAGATGTAAAGCTATGGTCAAAGTAAATCCTAAGTTCTTTTGAGCTAACCTTTGGCTTTTCTTTATAAAATCAGTCTCCCTCAGCCTTGCCTGGAGCACTGAAAGGATGAAAAATGGATAGAAACCGTCAAAGGGAGGAGAGGGAGGGGGTCCATCTGTGAGCTGCATTCAAGGACAACTGTGTTATCCATTTTGGAACAGTATGAAACAAGCCAGTGTTTTCAGGAGGGGGTAGGAAATGTGGGCTTCTGGATGAACTGTGATGCTACTGTTGTCTTGCCAAGCCTACTGTGATGCTGCAGATTAGATGCGAATCATTGGCTCCTTGTTTGTATCGGCACGACTCTTTTTAGTCAAAGTGAGAGATAATGAACAAATATGGCTGTTTGATTGTGTCTGATCTGAGTTGTGGCAAATTACTACAGCAACAGGAATTGTTTTGCAGCTCTCAGTACTTCTAAAAGCTGTTTAATGGATGTTTATGTTATTCAGCCCTGAGGTGTTGGGGTTTGGTGATATCTATCTCTTTTCTGATTTTGAATCCTTCTCCTCCTTGTCTTTTCTATTTGTTCTTCTGTAGCCCTTTGACTTTCACACAGCTGTTTTTCTACTTTCAGTTTTTAACTTTTGCACCGTTTCTTTTTCTTCTTTCCTCTTACAGAATCAATTTCACCTGCAGATGTCCGCCCGCGTGCCTCCATCAAGCCTGGGCAGCTTGCTGCTCACTGTCCTGCAAGGCAGGGAGGGGGACAGGGACCGAGGCCGCCAGGGAGGCGGCACCTGGGGAGGAGCGGCTGTGATCTGCCCGGGGTGGGACGAAGGCAGCGATGGCTTGCTGACTCACCTGCAGAGGCACAGTGGTCCTGCCTGGCATTTGAGGGACATCATCAACCTGACTCGCATCACAGGGGGCAGAGATCGAAGCAGGGGGGAGGCCAGCGAGGAGAAAAGGGAGGATCAAATGGAAGAAGAGGCTTTGAACATCATCTCCACCAGCTTCCTGCGCTCCCCCTCACCTATTTCCTCCGTGCTTCTCCTGGGATCTGACCCGGAGTGTCTCTCATCTGTCTTGCGGGCCGCTCAGCGCCTCGCCTCATCTCTGCCTGCACTGCAGTGGATCATGGGATACCCTTTGTCTCCAGATTCACTCCACACTTTAGGAGGCCCCCTGGGACTGCTAGCCTATGGGGAGGTCGGTCGCAAGCCGATAAGCTTCTACATACGGGATTCCCTGCAGCTGATTGGTCGAGCGGTCACTGCAGCGACCATGCTAAGGCCGGATTTAGCCCTGGTTCAGAATGTACTCAACTGTTATGACAAACCAAACCGGCTTGAAGTGCCCTCATCTGGCCACTACCTAGCCAGGTATGAACACAAACAAACGAGTCACATGCATCTGTAAATATTAGTTTATCTGAAAACACCAAAGGATGTTGTGTAACTTTAAATGTCATCTTAAAGGGATTTTTTATTTATTTAAAAATGTCTAGCTTTGCTTGAAGGAATACTTATTTACATATCGCCTTTCACTCTAGAGTTTTAGACTGATTATGGTGAGAACTGGTGGCTTCATAGCTGTCTTGCTAAAAGCTCTGTCACACTATGACATTAGACAACTTATGCAACTTTTTGTCCAACACACTGCTGTACGTTGCACAAGTTAGGTGTAAGTTGTGAAAATTTTGTCAGTACGATGGACAGATAATAATTTTGGACATGCTCCAAATTTGTCAGCTTATGCCAATGTGCTGCTGTCAGGGGTTCTTAACCTTTTTGACCTCGGGGCCAAATTTGTTGAACATAAAGTGGCACAAGACCCAGTCAGACATTACCAATGTATGGATGAAAATGATAATTATTCTAAATCTTGGTTTAATTTGTATTGTATTAACATCAAAACTAACATAAATTAAATACATGTATGCTTAAAGTTTAAAAGTAAAATACCTGTCAAATAATCACAAGACATGATTATGAC
>NW_013952802.1:330868-332465 GCF_001266775.1 Austrofundulus limnaeus
AATGGAATTACTGAAATAAATCTACTTTTTCATGATATTCTAATTTTATGACCAGCACCTGTATAAATTGCTGAAGGCTTCTGGAGGTTACAGGCCTCTTCAAGCTGGGATAAACTGAGACGTTCACATTAAGATATTACCAGTTTTCAGTATGATCAGAAGAGTTTGGTTTCTTAACTGATGGCTTTAGAATATACAATTTATTTTTTTCATAGAGTAAACAAGTAATTAAAAACAATCATTCCACAATTTGCTGCTGAATATGGATCAAGGTTTTGCCAAGACCCAGGGCCCATCCTCACCATAACTCTGATTGACTAGTAGTCCTATCTGTTGTGTTTGAGAGTGAAAGCTGTGCTTCATCCAGAGAAATGTCTACTTCATCTCAGCAAACCTAAATATCGACACGATGTCTTAAGGTAGTCATTACATAAACATGGGCATCGCAAAACTTAAAGAGGGCATCACAAAATCCAAAAGGGCATCAAATCAATGCCCCAATGCCTCTCTAGTTAAAGCCTGGTGTTTTCTTCTCTTCCTTGTCCTGAGCCTTGCTGGAGGCTGTCCAAATTCTAAAACTCCTCCGATGTGGCCCACAATTGCGTCCTCTTTTTAATAATGCATCCTTCAAATTCGGCCTTCACAGAAAGCAGATCCTGAATTTGGACACAGCTCTTCTGTACTCTTAAAGGAGCCACACACCCATATTGCATTGAACCAATATATTTCATTTAACTGCTGTATAACGTGGGCTGGAACAGAACTGACTTGTTTGAGCTGCACTTTGAGGATTACTGCACTATATTGAGTTACTCTATCCCACTCATTTTTTCTCTTCAGATTTTTTCATTTGAACACTCTTTCCAATGCACAACTTCCTATAAAAAACTAATCTCAACAGCCTGTCATGCCCTGTAGTTGGGAGTATTGTCCAAGAAAACTTCAGCTGAAAGCATGTAGCTGTATTTCTTGAGTAGTTTAATATCTTACTTCAGATGATGTAGGACTAGTTCTTGTCGTGCCTTGTTTCATCTTTTAATACCTTTTCGAATGCCTGCGGCCACAAGCCAGGGGTTCAGCTCAAGGACAACTGGGCAGCTGATATTGTGAAACCTAAATGCTTTTACATCACAGCGAATCGATCATGCAGGCAAACTACAATTAAATTCAGCTGGTTCCACCACTTAACATCTGAAAGTTCATTAGCTTCCTGAGTGACACTTTGACATTTTTGTGGTGAATTGTTGGTCCGCTTTTTGGTTTTGTATGCTCTGGCTGCTGCCCTTGCCTGTCCTCTGCTCTATAGGGGTACTAACTTGTTAACGGTGCTATCATACTGGAGGTGGGGAGGAACTCCCAGTGGGAATACAGATTCAAAGACTGACACCAGAGGGTTCTGTGCATTTGTCTGCTCTGCTGCCTCTTCTTCAATCCCTGCAGCTCCTAAAACCGCCTCTGACATCTCTCACAAATTTGACACATGCTGTCTGTGACACAGACACACAGTAAAAGGAAAGTTAAAGGCACAGTGTGTAGGATTTTGTCAATTCTTTTAGCCGAAATTGAGATAATCACTAATGATAATAATAAAAAACAT